>NC_133394.1:34655781-34960312 GCF_047511655.1 Castor canadensis | reverse complement strand
GATAAAACTGCCTAAAATAGCAAAGAAACCTTATGGAAAAATCCTGCCCATTTGTTCTCAATATGCCAACACAAGACTTCTCACATTCTTTAGCCCCATGCCTGTCTTATTCACCATGACATCTTGGTGTTTCACACATGCTGGGCATGGAAATGAATTATAAATAGTATTTCAAAAAACTATGCAGGAGCGAACAGTTTCTAAAATATACTACTGAGCTCATGCTAACATTTGGAAATAAAAATTCTCATGAGTGGTTTCAATGTATACTTTTCTTGATATTTGTATATTTTTATATCAAACAAATAATACAGTCATTGTAGAAAACTCGTATATAATTCCTGAAATAAAACAAATAAGCATAACTATCTTAAACACTAGGTTCATGTCTATTCAGACTATCAATTTATATACACATAAACATACATGATACATAAGCTACTATTCAACTAAGCACACATCAAAGTATCACTAAAACCAGCAAATAAATTTGTACTAAATTAATTTCTGCTGATTGCACTAATGACTATATCAAAATTTACACAACAAATCACCTACCTTTGGAAAATGAATTTATTTCCATTTTTGGTAATTACAGACAATGATATAGTGAATAATATGCATCATAAGTGTACTTAACACTTAGAATAAAAATCAAGACGTAGCTTTGCTAATTTGAAGTTATTCACATTTTCATGGCCTGTAATAAAAAAGATTACCAAAATACCTTCAAAAGATTGTACCAGTGTATCCTTTTACCAGGAGTTAAGAGTTGTATAAAAAATCAGCTAGCTATATTATTGGCTATAACATTTATTAAAGAGTCACATACAGCAACACATAACTTAGTGAATAATTAGTGCAGTTGAAAAATACTCACATTGTTTTTGAGCATAAATTTCATTTTGATAAGACTGGAACTCATAATATGGTATCTCGTGTTTGAATATGGATGCAAGAACGCCATCAAGTTCTTTGATGTTATTCTGTATATTTCAAATACAAAGGCAATTTTTCATTAGCTTAGGTATTTATATAGGTGTTGCATATCTTAGTGCAATGCAATAAGAATTTATTAGCTATAGTAAATACTGTGCACAATCGTTAATAATACTAATAACTTTTTAAAGAAAAGAATGCAAAACATTCAGAACGTACCTAAAATGGCAATTATTAACAT
This sequence comes from Castor canadensis, assembly GCF_047511655.1. Taxonomy (NCBI): domain Eukaryota; kingdom Metazoa; phylum Chordata; class Mammalia; order Rodentia; family Castoridae; genus Castor; species Castor canadensis. The sequence continues at coordinate 34,959,132 of NC_133394.1, read as the reverse complement.
AATATAAGAAATAAGTTATTGTTTTGGAAGCATGATTATAACTTTTATTTATATAACTACAAATTTTGTTTTGGTTTTTTTTTTTGAAGTTCTGAGCATGAAAATAATTTATTGATTAGATAACCAATGTATTCAAACATTAGGCCTACTGAACAGAATTGATACAACTCACAGAGTTGAAAATAAAATTCCATCTAGTACGTGCGTGATTTTGAATTTCCCAGGGACAGTTCTTGCACTCTGTGTAACAGCCTCACCCAAAAGCATTCATGTGCTCAATATTGATTAATTTGAATAGGATATGAGAAACTGTGTGTATGTTCAACCTGGCAAGAATCACTAAGTGATGTAACTTTCAGAAACATTCTTAGGCACAAGAAATAGCACTGCCTACAATGACAGTCTTTGATAATCAAAGAAACGAATATCATTAAATATAATCTAACAAACAGGAAGGAGAATACATTCATGTTTGCCAATGGATTGCTTTAATTATTGGAGAGAAATGTCACAAGATTTTCTATGAGATTAAAAAATTATCTTTTAATTGACATTGACTTTTAATTGATGCTCAGGAGTTTTTTATTTCCTTTGGTATTAAAAAAAATCAGAGGAAAATAAAACCAATTTAACCTAAATTCCATTTAGGGAAGGAATGCAAGACAAAGAATATGGATACAAATAAAGACATTATATAATGACAAAAGAGTAGCTCCACCGAAAGGACATAGCAATACTAAACATATATTTCTCCAAAGAACTTAGCTGCAATATACATGAATAAAACCGGAAGGAAATGAAAGGAGAAACAGTCAGATCCACAAGTACAGCTGAAGACCTTGACAATCCTCTTCCAACAATTGGTAGAATAGACAGAAAATTAACAAAAACGCAGAAAAACTCCTACACACCATCATCTAATGATCTAATCAATCAGCACCTAATAAGCATACATTCTCCACTCCATTCAACAGCAGAATACACTTTCTTTTCAAAGGGCCCATGAAATTTATACCAAATTAGACCATATCCTGGAACATAAAACAAATGCCAACAGATTAAAACTAATTTTAATCATAGAGAGTGTGTTCTCTCAGCACATGGGATCAAAATGGATGTTCATAATATTTAGAAACAAATATTTAGGAACCAAATAACATACATTTCCAAATATCTAGAAACCAAATAACATACATCTAAGTAATCCATGAATCAAAGAAGAAGCTTCAAGGGAAGTAAAAAATGCATTAAACTGAATGAAAGTGAAAGATAACATATCAAAATCAAATAAATTTAAACATAAAAGTGGTATAGAAAAAAATCAATGTAACAAAGAAGAGTTTTTTTTGAAAGATCAACAAAATTGACACACTTCTAGAAAGATAGTCAATGAAAAAAAGAGAGAAAATCCAACTAACAAATATCACAAACTGAACAAAAGACATCATTACAGACCCTGATGATACCCAAAGGATGAGAAGGACATACTGTGGACAACTCTACATGCATATATTTCGACAACTTATTTGAGCTGGGATACTTCTTTGAAAAACACAGCTAATATAACATATAATCCCTCTCCTATCTTACAACTACATGTGAACCTACAATTGTATACAAACTAAAAATTTAATAAAGTATAAATAACCACCACCCAAATACATTTATTATACAAAGCTAAAATCCTTGAGATGAATATTTACATCATATCAGTCCTTCAAAAGTCAAATTTTCTCCTTTTTTTGGATGAGGGATCAGAACACTGGGCATGACGGTATTGAGAGACTGTCTTTAATCACTAGAGTGGTGGGAAATAATTTATTACATGTATGGTACATAGTTGCATAGAACAGACTCAGAGTTTGAGTAGTAACAATAACAACCAGATGAAAAAGTTTGTTTTTCTTTTTTGTCAGTCTTATTAGAAGTTTGTCAACTTTGTGGATCTCTTGCTAGGCTTTACATAATTTACCACTAATCTGTATAACATCCTGCAAGATACATTTTTTAAAGTCCACTTTTATAGATGTGATACAAATGTGTAGTATGTTCAATCACACCCAAAACTGCAGAGCTTATAAATTGTAAAACAATGATTCCAACATGCCTTTACTTTGAAAACACACTACTTTAATACTAAATTTTAATCATGGAGAAAATATGAAATAGTATTTGAGTAATATAAAGAATAAAGTATGGTGCTATGGTTTCAAGATGATCAGTATAGTTTCAAATGTCATATTCATGTTTATCCAGAAAGAGGGAGGACAGTGGCATGGTGAGGGGAGAACTGAGTGAAGGAACCACTGCCAACCAGATCTATTCATTTTCTTCTTTTATTCAGAAAGATGTCCCCTGTGTCTCATTGTCTAACAGCCTCTCACATGACCACACTTAGCTCCAAGGGTGGTTAAAGCTCTTGACACACACTGCTTTCAGCTTTAATAGTAGAGGAAGACAAAGAAAAGAAGTTTTAAGCATTAATGCTGAGTGAAAAAAATCTATTAAGGTTAGCCACAAAATATTAAGGTAATGAAAAACAGGTGGCATTGAAAGAGTAATAATAAAGACCCTTGATTAATGTGGTTAAACATTTCAATGAAATAACCACAGAAGGGTTGTGCAATGTTCCTAATAGGAGACAAAACCACTTTCATGTTTGTAGCATTTTGTTCTTCACCTTCAGATATCTAAAAGGAATTCGGCAGTTGAGCTGAAAACAGCCTGGTTCTTCTTATTATAACAAATTGCTGTGCTTGTTTAAATTTCACCAGTAAAAGAAAGAAAAGGCACCTTGGTTTTTCCATTGTTCATAAAGTGTGCTGTGAAAGAGAGCCAAGATAGCCATTTGAAGTGGAATTTGATAAATAGTTTATATAACATATCTTAAACAAAATTTCCTACTGGAACTCATAGATAGGTAAAAGTGCAAAGAAAATATTTTCTAGGGTTATGAAAAGGCTATCTCTCTCTCTCTCTCTCTCTCTGTCTGTCTCTGTCTCTTTACTCTAGAGTACTCAACTTCATGAAGCTATTATGTTAAAAATAAAAGAATAATTTAAGTGAATGGGTCTAAGATAAAATATACATTACATTTTCCTTTGTCAACTTTAAGTTTCAAATGACTCATTTCTTAGAATTGTAACATTTGAGACCACAAATGCAGAAATGAACATAAGAAAATAAAACTCAAAACAATTTGAGTGATTTCCAATGATTTTATGTTATCTATTAGATATTTATATAGATAGAAATTTAAATAGATATAGGTTATATAGATATTTATAGAGTCTCATTAAATGACTTGAAAATGATATAATATGAAGAAAATATTATTTTAAAAGCTGTGCTAAAATGCCTGCTCCAGGACTCACTAGATATGAACCTTAATTATACTTAACTGAAGAATTATTCAGGAGTTTAAATGAGTCAACTGTAAAATACACTGTAAATATTAATTCTTTTTCTCTAAATCCTGTGATGTATTTAGAGAATCTGTTACATATCTATCATATCAGATATAACAACTGATGAAAAGTAATCATTGTTGTCATGGAGACAAAAGAATGCACGTGTATCAGTGAGGAGACCTGATTTCTCACACTGGCTCTTCCACTGATTGAACAAATAAGTCTATTAGTTGTTTTAAATTTTAAATCAAATAACACATAGATTTTAAATTATTTAGAATGTAGGTTATGCTATTGCAATCCAGAGACCCAAAGTGACAGTGACTTAAACTGATAGAAGCTGGTTTCTCTGCAGCATCCAAGCCAGGCATGAGGCAGTCCTGGGTAACCTGGTGGCTCCCTGAGTTTGGGGATTCACTCTTCCTGTCATGTTTCACTGCTTTGTATCAACTTTCATAGCCCAAGGCAGTTCCTCCGGCACTCTTTTCTGGCATTCCAGGCAATCAAAAGAAAATAAGTTAGTGAGAGTACGACTCCATATGCCATTAAAGGGCATGCCTGTAAATGTGCACATATCAGTTCCAATGACGTGCTGTGCCATTAGTCATGCTATACCTAGCTGCCAAGGAGGAAGTGCAATATTTACCTGGTTATCCATGTGCCAGATAAAAGTTACATTACCATGAAAGAAAGGAAAAAGAAATACTAATAGCAATTTTTGCTTCCCCATCAATCATGCAAAACATACAAGTTTCATAATTTATGTAAAAGCCATCTGATAAAATACTTTTTTAATTTTAATGCTCTTCTAGAGTACTGACTAAAGACTGAGTATAATGAACTTTTTGGCTTGACCTTCTCCTTATTACATTGTTAATTCATAATGTCAAATATTCTCAAAGCTTTAAATTTGACCAAACTTGAGCAGACCCATCAATGGAAGCATTTAATGATAATAATGGTGAGAGAGACTAAGAACTCAGATTTTTTTTACCATAAACATTAAACGAAGCATAGAATCTTGCCTTTTCTATCTCATTTGAATTAACTTCCTGCTAAACATGCAATAAAATAGGACAGGAAATTTAAAACAAATATAGCACTAACATTCAAAGAAATGGCTGTAAAGTGGCTTTTACAAATTGTGCCATCATTTCCTAAAATATTTTTGAAATTATCCTTTTGGTTTGTTTTGGGAGCTAGTTTCCAAGCTGTGTAACAGAATCTGCCCCACTGTTTATGTTTGCTTGATTCTTTCCATGAGTCCTTTCCTTCATTACCTTGCTCTTTCTGCTTCATTCAGAAGCAACGATGCTTCCTCAAACAGTTTAATATTTTCCTTAAAAAAACAGAGTTGTGCTTTTGTGCCAGTAGCTGTTGGAACAGAGGGCTCTGGTAAGTGGGTCATTTGAGATTGGGCGAGAAACTTAATGTATACAATTCTCTTGCCCTTTCATTCATTCACTTAACAAAATATTTATTGGGTAGCGTATCTGGTGGTGTCTTTGGTTCTAGAGATAAAACGGAAAACTAGATGTCTTTGCCATATTAACCTTGAATCTAGTGAGAGGCAAATATTAATTTGAGAAACAACAAACACACATAGATGTCCAATTAAAATGTGATCAGTGTTATAAGGAGATACATGGGAAGAACAGGGAAGAATTCAATGAGGAAAAGACACTAGAATTAAAATTTGGAGAATGCATTAGAATTAACTAAGTGAAGAGAGTTCGAGGGGAAGGAGACCAGAAAAATGTTTCAGTTAAAGGAAGGAATGCATATAAAGGCCTTGTGATACAGTGCATGGGCAGTCCATGAAATACAGAGGAAGAGGGAGAAGACTAGGATCAATCTGGAAAACAAAGAGGAGGTACAGTCTCTACAAGGCTGTATTGTTTATATCAGTCTTTTAAAAAAACCCATACAGTAATTATAATCCATTTAAGTGTTGCAGCAGGAGAATTGCATACTGAGGTCTTCTTCTTAAAAGAATCTCTTAAACTATGAATTTGAGATAGCAGAAAATATACAAGAACTCATGATGGGGAAAAATTAAGCTAACGTAGCATTTTAGGCCAGCAGGGGAAAAAAACAAACAAACAGTGGGCTAATGTATTAAATCCATAGATACATGGAGAGAATTGAGCAATACCTAGTAAGTAAAATTGATATAACTTATTAGGGATTGAATTTGGAGAGTAACAGCATAGAAAAAATTATAAAAACAATTTAGAGTTCCCAATTATATATATGCTTGTTTTGTTATCAATTTTATAGCTGTAATTAGAACAGAGGCCAGAAGATTGCATGGTGACTTTCAGAAAATGCAAATATTTTTTGTTCTGAGGATTTTACTTTCTTCCAGTTTCCAAAGGTTATTGATGAATTGAGGTTTGCTCCTATCAGAAACACAATAATTAACTTATTATGGATAATGGCCTCTACTGTATTAGACTTGTGTTTTGTTTTATGGGTTGTTTTGAAATGTTCCTTATGGTTAAAGATCTGAACTCTGGAGAATGAGGGAGTTAAAGCAGACCTCTTGAGTAAGATCAGTTATGTGAGACATTCCCACAGTCATCCTCTAAAAGGAAGGTCAGAGTCAACCCCAGCTAATGAGGGCAAGAAACATGAAAGTAGTTTAGGGTGGGATAAGTAAAAATGGAGAGGATATTTATTTCCAATGAGAAAGCAAAAACTATAAACTAAAAAGTTATTAATAAAATATTCTAAACAATATAAACCAAAACATATTGGGTCAATAGTTATGCAAGTGGAGACTGTGATGGCTTATAATATAAAAATTTATAATGCATCAACAGTACAGTTGTGTCAATTACTAAGTAACTACATCCAGAAATGCTTGCTTTCTCCCTATATCAGCTGTCTGTTTTTAAACAAATAGTTGAATGAACTCCTGTTTGATTCAATTATTTGTAACTGAGATGAGTGTAATTGTTCAGTCTGAACTACCCTAATCAGTTGTTAACCATTCTTTATCCATTATAACAGGGGAAGACATAGTACAAAAAACATGTCACTTATCAGTAAACTTTGAGTTTTAATGGATATGCCTTATTCTTACTGATCTATCTTAATAAGAACACAAGTAGTATTTTTAAAAGTGAATTCAGAAATAGATCTTCAAGTTTCACTTCTGAGTGTGTTTGTGACTGTGCCATACTTCTTTTAAAGCCTTAACAGAAGTATCAAACAAGTAATAAAGCTGATAGGAGGCACATGAAATTCAAATGCCTTTTGTCTTCTCTGAAGGGAGAGTTATAAATAAGTGAAAATAAAAAAAGAAAGGATACATGGACACAGATCTGTAGTAGTCAAAATAGCATTGTCAAAACAGATATATAGATCAATGGGACAGAACTGAGATCCCAGAAATAAACACATGTACATACATTTGACTCATTCTTAATAAAACCACTAGTAACAAACATTGAAGAAAGTTCAACCTTTTCAATAAACAGTGAGGAGAAGACTAGATATCCACATGTAGAAGAGAAACTATAACCCTATTTCTTGCCATATACAAAAATCAATTCAAAATGCATGAAAATGTAAGACTGGAAACCATGAAACTACTGGAAGAAAACATCAGAGAAACACTTAAGACATCAATAGAAACAATAAGCTTTTGGATAAGACTCCAAAAGCAAAAATAGATAAACAGAGTTACAACCACCTGAAAACCTTCTGTACAACAAAGAAAACAAGTAAACTGGGAAATTTCTCACAGTGAGTTCCCTAAGTCAGTACCTTTCCTTCATCCAATCCTATTTGAGTTCACACTATGGTATTTGCAGATAACAAATCAGAGATTAAATAATAGATACAATTTAATAAAACAGAAATGACGTATACCTAACATGAATATGAGAATAGTGTTTCAATACATATAACATATGCAATGCAATAAATATATGCAACACAAAAATACCTTTGTACTAATAAGAAACACAACTAAGAATTATTTGGTATGTTTCAGAAGCTACATTAATGAATAGGATTCCAATATTTTATTTAATAATTGCAATGTTCTTTATCATTTTGACCCAATTTTGTTTTATATCATATCCAGTTGTCCTTATGCAAAGTCATCTTTATCATAGTTTGGTAAATAAGATGAAAGTTTTAAAGGTTTTTAATTATGTCAGTGACATTGGAAGTACTGGTATTTTTAACACCAGTACTTGAATTCTAATTATCATCTCAAACTTGGCTTTGGAATATTTTCATTTAGATCTCTTTTACATTCTCTCTTTTAGGGCTGGGGACATGGCTCAAGTGGTAAAGTACCTGCCTAGCAAGTGCAAGGCCCTGAGTTCAAACCCTAGTACAGAAAGAAAAAAATCCCTACATTTTCTATTTCAAGTGAAGCTCTTGAAACTTTACTTTTATAAAGATATGTGCTAGAATTTACTATTTATCCAAAAAAGATGAAATTATTTAAGAAGTAGTTAATTAAGTTTCCTCAGGTAAAGTTCTCTGAAACCTAATAGTCATATTTTAAAAGTAAATAAAACCAGATTTCCCATTATCATTTCTTTTCTCAAATTCATAGAATGGCCATTTACTATATGCCTAATAGCTTTTAAATGATAACAAAAAGTCTACTATTAACTCTAGAAATACTGAAAAATAAAATGCATAGAATTCTCATAATTAATTCTTTCCTCAAATTCACACAATGTTCATGTTATTACATGCCCAATAGCTTTAAAATGATTATAAGAAGGTTCTTATTACTAATTTTAAGACTACTGAATTCACATCTACCATTAAAATTTGTTGGAAAACAGTATAATTTTTACAATATACCATTTCACCTATATAGGAAGAATGGTGAAAAAATTCTCACCTTTTGGTGTGTGATCTTACACATACAAAATAACTATGGAAACTGAAATTACAATATGGGTTGTGTTTTTAGATAGTGGTGTTTAGTGATCATTTGTAAAATGCTCAATTTTCCCAATTTACCAAACGTACATGAAAGAAACACTTACTGTAATGTTTTATATTAAAATGGAAAAGCACAGCTTTTTATGCAATTCTTTAATCCATGTGAGAGCAAAGCCAAATATCAAAAAGAAAAAAACAAATGGTCCCAAGAAGAAGCATATTAAGGGTAGAGTCTACTTTGCACTACCTCGGTGAATTCACGGACAGTTTGTGGATTCCAGACGTGAGTGGACTTAGATGAACTCAATGTCATACTCAGTCCAAGACTCTAGGAAGAACATCTGAGGTACAGCTGCCCTTTTTTTCTGTCTCTGATAAAATGTTTTCATCTGTTCTTACAGCCCAGCCTCAAAGTTTGTTTGCTCTAATCTCCCAGCACTTCTAGTACCCTGGTGACAACAGTGAAATCTCTAGACCCATCTATGCTGTTACAACTAATCTCTTAATGTCACTCCTGCCAGGCTGTGGCTTGCTATCACAGAGTAAGAGCAACTCTGCCTTTGGCAACCCAGACCTCAAGCTTATGACGGCTCTTTCTTGATAGTAAAACCTGAATCAGGTGTTACTCCATAACATTTTTTCCTTCCAGCTCACCCCTCTCCCAGAGTTTGAAGATCATATTGTTTAATCCAACTACCTCTTTTTTTTTAAATTTCTATTCCATTCCTAATAAAGCCATTAAACAAAATTATAATTCTAATTATCAAGAGCCAGAAAAAAGAAATAACATTTATTTCACTCTGAAAACATGGTTTCAACACACCTAAGGTAAAATTTTCACACTAAGCAAGATTTCTGTCTGTTAAAAGTGGGTCAGGTAACAAAACTAAAGCGAAATACAAAAGTTAAGTTAATGGCTTAAGATTCTTCAAGATGTAATAGCCACATTCTAAAATCTGGACATTCACAGGCAAAAGTCCCAAACAGGGATGCTTTAAGAAAACCAGAAATGCTTTATAAAATCACCACAGCTGAGTTAAGATTTTGTCATACAAGAGAGATACGCCAGGGCTGGAAGATATTTCTTTGCACACCTCCCAGAGAGTTTTAGTCTTTCTAATAAACATTGCTAGTCAGATAACAGTGATAATCAAAACTAAGGAAAACATATACTGAGTTTGGGAATGTCCACATGAAAATAGCAATTGCTAGATGAATGCCACATGCATTCCTCTGAGTTTGTCTAAACCCTAAACCCTAAAGCATCAGATGGATGATCTGATTTTCTTTTGCTTTGTGTTGTTCACATCTAAGAATTCATCTCTCAAGAGCTCTTTGATTCTCTCTCTTTTGTTATTCTCTCTGTAACAGCTTTAAAACCAGCCCATCACAATAGCAATGTTGTAGTGGACACTTTGTCTCCCACTGGCTTTATCTGGAATTACTTGACCTAAGCAAAGTAATTTGTCTGCATCCCTACAGTACAGAGGCTGGCTACTTTCTTCCTTTTGGTGAATAATCTATTCTTATTCAATCAACTTTCAAGCTTCATATCAAAGCAGGAAGCCTCTTTCCCTACATTAGCTCTTCAGCTTACATTGTGAATAACTTCATGGGAAGACCAAACTTACCTGGCACAAATCCTCTCCTGGATCTGCTGCTACACACGGATGTTCCTTTGCCTTTGCAGTTGTATAGTATTTAATCTGTGTGGTGGCTTTAATGATTCCATCACAGTAGACATTGACAGTGACTGAGCCAGCAGGGAAATCTTATAAGACACAAATAGGAGTTAGCAGTTGAGTACATAAATGCACATATCGTATTATTATGTCTTTTAGAGAATACGAAGGAAGTTTTTAAGAATTCATAATACCTTTACTAACTTCTAGCATTTAAAAACATTTTTTTGCACTGTGTGTGCTGGTTCATGCTTATAATCCCAGCTACTTGGAAGGATGGATGGTGATTCGAGGCCCAAATGGGTTAAAATTTAGCAAGATGCCATCTCATCCAGATACAATGTATCCTAGACCATCAAAAATGTTTCAAAAAAATTTTAAAAAGTTGAAACCCTCAAAGCATGTTCTCTGAAAGATTTCTGTGCTTTGAAATAGTATTCTCTTGCCACAACAAAAGGCCATTAGACAAGAAAGAATTTACTATTGTCTAATTAAATACAACATTTCAGGATCAATTTTGTACCTGTAATCCCAGCAGTCTAGGGGGTGGAAATTGGGAGGATTGTGGTTTGAGGACAGCCTGGGCTAAAAGCTACTGAGATCCCATCTCAACAAACAAGCTAGTCATGGCAGTGTATATGTAATCCTAGCTATACAGGAGTATAGGTAGGATCACATACAAGACAACCCCAGGCAAAAATGCAAGACCCTATCTGAAAATTAAGTACAGCAAATAGGGCTGGATATGTGGCACAAGTGATAGAGCACCTGCCTAGTAAGTAGGACGTTCTGAGTTCGTACTCCAGTACCACCCAAAAAATGTTTTTTATGTCCTTAGTATCTATAAACCACAAAATGGAATGTATAATTTCACATTTAATCTTTAAAAAACTTAAAAAGCAAAAATACATGTTAAAATAACAATAAAAGCAAAAAACTAAATAATTTCTCCCTACTGACATATGTAGTGATGTATAATCATCTTTACATATATTTTAGAATTTATGATAGTATAGCCATTCATTCAAAGTTGGGTATTAGTTTCAGTCTTAGAAGTAAAATTCTAATTGATTATATGCAATTTTCTCAAAATTGTATTTGGAAAGAGTAGAGGTGCTTGAAGTCATAGATTAGAATGAAAATCCAGGGGAAAATAAGGTATAGTGTCTGGAATCTTAAGAATGCCCTATATGTCCTCCATAGGATCATTCAAACCCTTTGTGTAAACAGATTGTTCAGTGATGGATAAACTGCTTTGTGAATTCTACTCTAGCATACCAGCAGAGTTAAAGTTATAAAAACATCTGGGGCTTCCAGGAAAGAATAGTAATATGTAATCATTTCAATAAGGTTATGTTTTAGTGCAAAAGTAACAAAATCTTTAAATTTATCTATAGGGTAAGCCTTAAAAGCTTTCACTCTGCAGCTAGATAAGGTGGCATACACCTGTAATGCCAGCTACTTGGGAGGCAGAGGTAGGAGGATTGTGGTCTCAGGTCAGTCCTCAGCCAAAAATTAAAAACAAAAACAAATGCAATACCCTACCTGAAACAAACTAAAGTGAAATTGGTGGGGTGTGGCTCAAGTGATCGCTTGCTTGCCCAGCAAATTCCAGATCCTGAGTTCAAACCCCAGTACCATGAGGTGGAGGAGAGGGGCAGCTTTCACTCTGTCATAGAGATACTTCTCAATTCTTCTAGAAAACTGTCACTAAACATCTGGGATTTAGAATAAGTCTTTAGTTATAAGACCATCAGTCTTGAATATTTAAAATTTCATAAGGCTTAAGCATTAATTTTACTTTAGCCCATGAAGAAGTTAATCAACCTCTTATAATTTTGTTCAGAGAAATTTAAAAGCAGCAAAAGCAATCTTAAGGTTAACTAGGTCAAGGACCTAAAATTCCTTCCTCCCATATTCTTAACTAGACATCTAACTTGTATTATAAAGAAGTTGTATGCAGAAAAGTAGACTTATCTTTCTAAAGAAGTATTCATTCAATACAGAAGATAAAGAAACCCTAACAAAATCTCAAAGGTGGAAAGCTTATGGCATGAGCCAAATGAGTGTACATATGGCAAATGGGTCTGAATCACTGGAGCCAAATAAAATTGATTGCATAAAGATGATTCTTAATGTAAATTTTTATTTTATTGTGGTATAGCATAAAATAATTTTGGTAGAAGATACTGATTTTTTAATTGAGAAAAAAGATTAGTTTTACCATGGGGAGTTAGCCTTTTGGAAAGAAAGTTAGGCAAAAAAACCACAAGAGACATATGGTTAAGATTTGCTCGGTAGTTCTTGATATAAAATACTCAAAACATTTTAATTTCCTTAGAATATAGCATGAAGGCTGCGGATATAGTTTAGAGTACCTGCCTACCATGCACAAGACCCCAGTTCAATCCCCAGTACCTCCAAAAAAAGAAAAAAACTCTAATGTGAAAATGTTCTGACTTATTTCTGATATATTGAAGCTCTAGGTACCTTGAAACTATCAAAGGATTCACTAGTAGTGATTTTTTTAGTGTAACTGCCCAAGAAATGTCCTTTGAAGTATTATATTTGATGTTACATTTTCATATCTGTTGAGTGGCAGTTATTAAATCAAAACCTAATTACTATTCCCATCTTGATATGAGGGAGCACTCCTTATGGAATCACTGGTTGGGAAGCCCTCCTTAGTAAAATATTATTGAATTGACCTTCTCATGAATAGGGAGTGCCCTGAACAGCTTGAGTTTAATTTTACTTTAACATGGGTTCATATGATGACTATATCTTATAGCTTTTCAATAAAAATAGAAGCCAATTAATTTAAAGGGTCAAATAAAAAGAGTAAAAGTAAATTCTGCTGTTTGCCATCTAGACTGAGATAGGCAAGAACCATCTAACCCTGGAAGAACACACAAGTATGGGTCACATACAAGGTTCTAAGAACCACACATTGGGAGAAAACATGGAGCTATTCCCTACATACACAAATATGCACTTACACAGAAGCAATGATAAAGGAACCCAACTTGAATTTCAAATCTCAAATTTCAGGTCACTCAAAAGCCTTTGTTTTTTCAAAAAATTATTATTATAGGATTTTTATATCCAGGTGAACAATAATAATGAAAACTACGTTCTTTGTTTCTAATTTATGCTATTTGTGTAGTAAATTATAGCATACACAAGTGTTGTCAACTTTTTCTTCTCGTTTTAATTGGTCTGCCCTTTTTTTTTAAGATTATACATTTATTCACATGTGCATACATTGTTTGGGTCATTTCTCCCCGCTCCCTGCCCACCCTCTCCCCTGCTCCCCCGTCTGTCCCCTTCCCCCCATCCCCCTCACTTCCAGGCAGAACTTGTTCTGCCCTTATCTCTAATTTTGTTGAAGAGAAGACATAAGCATATAAGAAAGACAAAGCATTTTTGCTACTTGACATAAGCATAGCTATACAGAAATATTCCTAGCATTACTTTTGTGTACATGTGTTACAACCCAAGTTGATTCATCTCTAACTGGTCTTTACACTGGTTACTGATCTCCTTCTCATGTTAACCTCTGTCACTTTAAGGTTTCTGTGTTAGTTCCTCTGGAGTGGGGACATCAAACGCTTTCATGTTTTGGGTAATCTACCTATTCCTATATCTCCCATATGATCTCTCCCTTTGTCATGTGACCCAAGTCCAACCACATTGCTGTACTTGCCCTAGATCTAAAGTCTGCATATGAGAGAGAACATATGAATTTTGGTCTTCTGAGCCTGGTTAACCTCGCTCAGAATGATGTTCTCCAGTTCCATCCATTTACCTGCAAATGATAAGTTTTCATTCTTCTTCATGGCTGAGTAAAATTCCATTGTGTACAAGTATCACATTTTCTTGATCCTTTCATCAGTAGTGGGGCATCTTGGTTGTTTCCATTACTTGGCTATTGTGAAGAGCGCTGCAATAAACATGGGTGTGCAGGTGCCTCTGGAGTAACCTGTGTTGCATTCCTTTAGGTATATCCCCAAGAGTGGTATTGCTGGATCATATGGTAGGTCTATGTTTATGGTTTTAAGAAGCCTCCAAATTTTTTTCTAGAGTGGTTGCACCAGCTTGCATTCCCACTAGCAGTGTATGAGGGTTCCTTTTTCCCCACATCCTCACCAACACATGTTGTTGGTGGTGTTTTTGATGATGGCTATTCTAACAGGGGTGAGGTGCAATCTTAGTGTGGTTTTGATTTGCATTTCTTTTATGGCTAGAGATGGTGAGCATTTTTTAATGTGTTTTTTGGCCATTTGAATTTCTTCTTTTGAGAAACTTCTGTTTAGTTCAGTTACCCATTTCTTAATTGGTTCATTGATTTTGGGAGAGTTTAGTTTCTTAAGTTCCCCGTATATTCTGGTTATCAGTCCCTTGTTTGATGTATAGCTGGCAAATATTTTCTCCCACTGTCTGGGTTGTCTCTTCAGTTTAGAGACCATTTTTTCTGTTGTGCAGAAGCTTTTTAATTTTATGAAGTTCCATTTGTCCATCCTTTCTCTTAGTTGCTGGGCTTCTGGGGTTCTACTGAGGAAGTCTTTGCCTATACTTATTAGTTCCAGAGTGTTTCCTGGTCCTTCCTGTAGTAACTTCAGAGTTTCAGGTCTGATATTTAGGTCCTTGATCTATTTTGAGTTGATACTAGTACAAGGTGATAGACAAAGATCTAGTTTCAGTTTCTTGCAGATGGGTAGCCACTTTTCCCAGTAACATTTGTTGAAGAGGCTGTCTTTTCTCTATAGTATATTTTTGGCACCTTTGTCAAAAATGAGGTGGGTATAGTTGTGTGGATTCATATCCAGGTCCTCTATTCTGTTCCACTGGTCTTCATGTCTGTTTTTGTGCCAGTACCATGCTGTTTTTAATGCTATTGCTTTGTAATATAGTTTGAAGTCAGGTATTGTGATACCTCCAGCATTGCTCTTTTTGCTGAGTATTGGCTTGGCTATTCATGGTCTCTTGTGTTTCCAAATGAACTTTAGGGTAGATTTTTCAATCTCTGTGATGACTATCATTGGGACTTTGATAGGAATTGCATTAAACAATAGCTTTTGGTTGTATAGACATTTTTACTATGTTGATTCTGCCAATTCATGAGCATGAGAGATCTTTCCATCTTTTGTAGTCTTCCTTGATCTCTTTGTTCAGGAGTTTGTAATTCTTCTTGTAGAGTTCATTCACATCCTTTGTTAAATTTACTCCTAGGTATTTGACTTTTTTTTGAGGCTATTATGAATGGAATTATTTCCATATATTCTTTTTCAGTTTGTTGTTGGTGTATAGAAAGGCTAATGATTTTTGTAAGTTGATTTTGTATCTTGCCACCTTGCTGTAGCTGTTTATGGTATCTAAGAGTTTTTGGGTCTTTAAGGTATAGGGTCATATCGGCTGCAAATAAGGATATTTTGACAGTTTCTTTACCTATTTGTATTCCTTTTATTTCTTCTTCTTGCCTAATTGCTCTGGCTAGAAATTCTAGTACTATGTTGAGGAGGAGTGGGGATAGTAGGCATCCTTGTCTCATTCCTGATTTTAGTGGGAATGGTTTCAGTTTGGTCTGCTCTGTCCCCTGAGGTAAAAACAGAAATAATTTATAGAAAATATAACCCAAAGATATCTATGTACACATTATATATGCTTTTGCCAGTACTGGGGCTTTGAACTCAGGATCTCATGCCTGCCAGGCAGGTGCTCTACAATTTAAGCCACCCTGCTAGCCCTATTTTTATGTTGGTTTTTTTCAAGGTAGGGTCTTACAAACTATTTGCCTGGGCTGGCCTTGAACCATGATCCTCCTGATCTCTGCCTCCCCTGTAACTAGGATTATAGGCATGAGCCACTGGGGCCCAGCCCAAAAGTATTTCTGAATACTAAGAATATTTCACTAATTCCATAGAAGCAGATATTTCACAAATCCATTAATTTGCTGTGGATGTCCCTTGTCTGAGAAGCTATGTTCTTTTATGAATCAAGATTAGTCCTTTCCCACAACTTGACTTTTTTTTTCTTTAAATTTTTTATTGGCATAAATTTATTGTGCAAAGGGGTTGCTTTGTGATATTTACAACATGCCTATAATTCACCCCATCTATGTAACTCTTTTTTTTGGAAACAAAGTCTTACTTCAAACTCATGATCTTCCTGCCTCCACCTCCCCAGTTTTGGGATTACAGTGTGAGCCACCACACCCAGCAACAAGGGTCTGTTTTGATGAGAGTATTATGAGCGCATACAGGTGGCTTCAAAATCTTGGTTATGCCTAAAAATTAATCTCAGTATAAAATATGCTAAAATTGTTTTCCTAAATTATAATATCTAGAAATCATATATTGATAATAGAAATCTATTTATCAATTGTCATTTCTTTCCTAAGTTCAGCATAATATTTAGCATCTCCTATTTTTGTGCTCTTTCAATGAACTATGAAGATTCTATATTTTTGTGGATGTATTATGCATTCCTTTCAACTTTAAATAAGTTGTCCCTTGCTGTGTTAAGTTTGTTTTCTGGCTGTGCTACAGGTACCAAAGGCATAACCTCTTACCTCTGCTTAGAAATTAATGTTACTAGCTGTAAGATTTCACAAATGGTTTTATAGGCTTCATGGTAAGCTGGAAGTATAGTAACTTCAAATCGCCCCTAGTTCTTCTCAGATCCAAACCTACAGATGCCATCAGGAAAGTGTGGTTCTCTGGAAACTAAGTAATTATGGTGCATCAAGTTATTGAGCTGAAAGGAAAGAGTAGATGAAAAAAAACTAGAAGATATTTTCTCAAGTAAAAAAATCAGGTGGAAATGGGTCAGAAGGGAAAAATGGTACTTAGAAAAAGAGCATTTAAGGATTTCCTCTCTGGTCAGCATAAATGCACTGGAATGAACTATTTGATTTTCTTAGCATGGTTGCCAATTTATGACAGGTGGCAGCAGTGCTATTTTTTATGGAAGGTCAAAATTAATGATTTAATTTCTTTAAGATATAAGCCAATTCAGACCATCTATTTTTCCTTTCCTTTCTAGATAAGGTATTATTTGGCTTCTCTGTTTTATGAGATTTTCTCTTTGATTTTAGTTTTCTACAGTTTGAATGTGATATATCTAGGAATCAATTTTTTTATATTTATCTTGTTTTGTTTTATATGAGCTTCTTGAATTTGTGGTTTTGTGTCTGTTGTGTACTTTGTTATTTCTTAAGCTTCATTTTTTCATTCTTCTTCTTTTATTCCAATTACATGTTGCTATGCCTTTTGAAACTTTCCTACATTTCATGGATATTCTCTCCTTCTTTCTTTTTGCACTTAGATCTGGGAAATTTCCATTGTTCTATCTTTAAGTTCCATGATTGCTTTCTCACCCATGTCCAGTCTACTAATGAGTCCATCAAAGTTACTTCTCATTTCCAATTCAGTGGTTTTTAACTTCTAGCATTCTGTTCTGGTTCTTTCTTATAATTTCTCTCTGATTATGTTATCCATATGTTCTTGCATTGCTGTTAGCCCTTAATATCTTAATCACTATTCAAAATTTCCTGTCAGATAATTTAAATATCTGTGTTGTATTTGTTTTGACTGATGCTTGCTTTGTCTCTTTAAATTGTGCTTTATTTTGCATTTTGGCATTTCCTGTAATTTTGGGTTGAAACTAGATGTATATCATGTAATAAGAATTATAATAAATATTCTTATAGTGAGCAAATTTATAGTAATGTGGCTGGAAGTTTGTTGTCACTGTAGGTTCCAGAGGCTTCAAATCTTTCTACTGTGTTTTAGTCTCTACTATTGAGTTTGTATTTTTGTCAGCACTCCTGAGTCCTGCAGTTCTTTTAACTGCAGTCCACTGTCATTATACTGGAACATATACCAGGTAACCACAAGGTAGGTAGAAGCCACAGAGATGGGAGGCATTTATAGACTTGTGTTTATATCTCAGTATTTAGCATGTCTTTGCTGTGATATTACAAGTTGGTTTTGTTTTGTTTTGTTTTTGCTGTGGCATAGCACTTCTTAATCTGCTTAAGTAGGACAAGAAGGCTATAGAGGCTACAGTGGATTGACTCCCTTCTCCATTTGGGATAAACCTCTTGTACAGTACCTTCCCCTGGAGAGCAGGCTTTTGTTATATAGAACATGCTGTCCCTTCTCTGTCCCAACCTGAGGCTCTGGCGTTGCTTTCTTACATCTTCAGGGTGTAAACCCTGTGGAGTTCCTGGAGGTAAATCCCACAAAAGTGCATGTAGACTCATTTGCTACTCTCAATTTAATCCACATGTAGCTTCCAGCAATTAATCAAAATTAACACTTAAGTGCTCCTATCAATTCAGGACTTCTACGCCAGGTAAGCAGAAAACGGATAGTACTCTTTTACTCACCTTTCTCCCTCTCCAGATTTTTGCATCCTGCTTTGCCCTTGTTGGTGTTCAGAACACAACTCCCCAAATTATAATGCCTTAGCGTGCTGACTACTTTGAACTGAAGAAGATTGGAAAAGTCTCAGAACCAAGGTCTTTCTGACCTTTTCCCAACCTCCTGACTCTCATACTTTTCCTTTCCTAAGCAACTCAAAGAAATCAGAACTCCTCTCCAGAGTGGGTCAAGCACTTTGTGAAAGAAAATCATAAACAAAAGAGGTCACCTGCTTCCTTTCCTATTGGAGATTCTCATTCCAGGGGGTTCTTACTCACACCTGAGAGGAAGGAATGCTACCCAGAGAGACCAAGAATCAGAACCATAGGTATTGGATTTTTTCCTCAGTTTATTATCATTAGATCATATCTTTTGTCCAGTTGTTGGGTCTGGAGACTTAAAGCAGATGAGTGAGTATCCCATCCCCACTGGAGAGCACTATCATTCCAGCATGCTGAAATCTGCATTCCTGCATCCTGAAAAGGAGTTGTAAATCTGCATTTCTGCATCCTAAAGAGGAGATACAGGGTCTGATATATCTGCACAGGGCTGATGAACAAAATGCTCAAGATTGTTTCCCCTGGAAAGCCTGCAAATTCATGGCCAATGAAAAGAACCCACCTAACCCAGAGTTAAAGAGTCCTTAAAAACCCCAGCCTTCACCTGAACAGGGAGATAGTGGTTTCCAGGCTCTGCTGCATGCTCTAGATGTAGCCTTTCCTTTCTGTCTAATAAATACTACATATACCGGCTTTGGTTTTTAAGTTAATCAGCTGCCTGTTCCCTGGCCTGTGAAGGCAAGGACCCTCGACACCAGCTCCCATCACTTCAAACTGGCATGTAACACAATCACAATTTTATATTCTGTCCACTCTTCATTGAATCAAAAGCATAAAAATAGGTAATTTTCTCTGAACCTGTGGGCTTTCTTTTTGAAGGTTTCCAAGTCCTGTAAAACTTTGATTAAATATATTTGTTATGCTTTTCTCTTATTAACCTGTCTTTTTCTATAGGGATGTTGGCTGTGGCTCTTATGATAGGTTGAGGGGAGATATTACACAACTTTACATCTCCCATGGATTCAAGAAAAGTGATCAATTTTTGTTTTATTGAGTTTTTGCTTATAAGAATAGGAGTTGCCACTTCTAAGTTCTTTGCAAGATAAGACTGAAACTTTTAGTGCTTCTTTGAAAACCTTTGTTTTCATTATGTAGTTGTGCATGATTGGATCATGATGTAAAATGTAGTTCTTACTAGGACTCAAAATAATTCCAAAACTAGTGTCAGAAGACAGAGAAAGCAATATTTTATGGCTATTTCTTATTCATATTCCCACAGAGGCTTATGTAACCATCTTGTATATGAATGAATGAATGTCACATATGGCAAATTTTCTTTATGCATTCATCTTTTGATGGGCACCTATATTGATTCCCTATCTTGGCTATTATGAATGAAACACAAATGGTGGTCCAGGTATCTCTTTCATATAATGATTTCACTCCCTTTAGATATTTACCCAGTAGTGGGATTGCTGGCTGATATAGTAATTCTACTTTCAGTTTTTTAAGGAAATTTTAATCTGTTTTCCATAATGCTATACTAATTTACATTCCCACCAACAGTGTAGAAGACTTCCCTTTTCTCTATATCTTCACCAGAATTAGTCATTTTTGAGGGACAATGAAGTGGCACAAGTGGTAGAGCACCCATGTAGCAAGAGTGAGGCCCTGAGTTCAAACCCTGGCACTGTAAAAAAGAAAACCCAGAATTTGTCATATTTGTCTTCTTGATAATAGCCATTCTAACTGGGATGAGATTATAGCTCCTTGTGGTTTTGATTGCATTCCACTGATGACTTCTAATGTTGAGCATTTTTCATATACTTGGTCACATATTCTCAGAAATGTCTATCAATCAGACTATTTTTTTCATTTTTAATAGGATTATTTGTTTGTTGTTGGAGATCCTTATATTCTGGATATTAATCCCTTATCAGGTAAATAGTTTGCAAATACTTTCTCTTGTTTTGTAGGATGTCTGCTTACTCTGTTGTTTTCTTTGCAATGTAAAAGCTTTTTAGCTTAATATAATCTCACTTTCCTATTTTTGGTTTTGTTACCTGAGCTTTGGGGTCTCATGCAAGAAGTCTTTGCCTAATCCCAGTGTCTTGAAGTGTTTCACCTGTTTTCTTCTGGTAGTTCTGTGGTTTCAGGAATTTTGGCATATTTTATTATTTATACTACTCTTTGTCATTAAGAACACTAAGCAAAATATCTTAACTAATTTGAATAAATTTATTTTATATCTTGACCTGTTACTTGGGAAATATTATTTAAGTGCTTCTTAATTTGCAACATTGATTTTCTGTAGTGGTTTATTCTGATTAGTTTTAGTTTATACTCTGTAATTAGTAGAAATTATTATTCATTAAATCATTTAAAATGTGATGTAAGAAAATAGAGGACTCTGCAGACAAGAAAGAAAGAAGAGGAAAAAGATAAAGAGAGCTTTTTCCCATGTCACTCCAGCCCATGACAAGAAGCAGTGTTTGAAATGTTTATAAAGTCTTGGAATAGTCTTTCCTTCTTAAAGCCAACTCCAACCTAAGCTGTACAAGGAAACACATGCTTTGCATAACACAAACAAAGGTCTCTGAATGCTCTATCAACACACTATATAACAGTAACATTTGAAAAGAAAAAAAGAAACAAACAGGAGCTCAGGACATGTTTGACACACTCTCCAATTTTAAATATTTTTACTACATGTCCAAATTCAAAATACTTTACCAAGTTCACATTTATGAAGCTTTATGAAGTAATTATATTATTTGATTACAAAAAGATATAAAATAGAAAATAAGTAGTTTTACAGTTATATTGAAATCAGTTTCAGAAATTGACATATTGCATTTCGATTTTAGTACAATTATTATTCCATCTGGAATTTAGTATCTAACACAATTTATCACACTGCAAACAAACTTGGATAATCAAATGATTAGATTCATAAATGAGATAAGGAAATGATAAGATTATTATACAGAAATGGTACCATGATTAGAAAATGGTGAAAAAGAATTATGTTTTCGAAAACAACTAAAAATATATTCAGAAGCTTGAGGAAAAAGGGGAAAGGAAACATGTCCTTAATTAAAATCCAAATATCTACTAATCCTAATGCTACAATACAGGAAATAATTTTAGTTCCATACTTAACAGCTGAAGTATATTAAAGTGCTCTTTACTGACGTATTTAAAAATGCATGTTGCTTGCTGTCATTTCACTACATGATATACAAAGTAGTTTCTCATCATTTACACATTTTTACTTTTGCAAATCCAGATTAATAATAACAACCTTGAATGTGTGAAAATTAACACAGGAAACACCTGCAGAACAATATTAGTTTCTGTAGGGAAGTGAAACCATTTATCATAAATTTAATGAAAAGAACTCAGAATGATGTTTTATACTTAGTAAAGAATAAAAATTCTTACCTAAAGCTTTCATACTCCAGACTTTCTTATTCCAAAGTGCTGGCCGTGTTCTAATGTGCTTATTAGTTGATATAAATTCAACCTCCAAAGCTTCACCAATGACTTCATCTCTCAAAAGAATGAATATCTCACTAGGAATCTGTAAGGTGAAAATGCAACGAATTAAGCATTTGAAAAACTTTACCTTAACTATAGAACAATTACATTTATTAGAGATCAAGTTGATACACTGTCATTGAATAAATCTTCCATTCTGTTTGTATTTTCAAGCACATACAGAAATGAAATATGGAAATGTGATTCTCACTACATTTAAAATTTGTTAATTTGTTGCCTATCAAATGCTCCTTTCCCCCCCAATACCATGTTTGCAACTGAAAAAGCAATGTGAATAACTGTTTCCTTTCCATCTTGCCTTTTCCTGCACACAACTGGCTATTCCAGGTTTGCAGCATCACAGACCAGCAGGTAACCATCATTAAATTGTTGACCAATTTCTTTTCCCAAATCCTTTGCTTTCTCCTTTCTAGAACTTGGTTTTCCTATATATGTATGAGAAGACTAATGAATTTAACTATAAGACCTCTTAAAATTCAGATATAATGAGAAATTTTAAATGTCAAATAGTTTTATGTTTATTTAATAGACGGTTTCTGGGTATTTGTCATATAAGTGTCTATAAAGGTTTTTGAGCTTACTAAAGGTTATAAATCTAAAAGTCTCAATATTTAATTAAGTTGAAAAAATTCGATCTATGTACATCAGGTAAAATGATTATTGAAGACCTTGTTTTAGCAAAAAAGCACAAATGAGAAGAAAAAAAGTAAGAATAAGCACTTATTGAGTTTCTATTTAATAAGAATTATGGTAAGCACTTTTTAAATAAATATGTTTCCTTTAATCCTAACTGAAACATACACACATGCACACACACGCACATACACACACACATATGCATACACATATATATGCACACTGATGCACACCTGCCCCAAAGCCAAAATGGAGATAGTTTTTAGTTTTCCCTTTTAGGAATAGAGCAAGTAATGCTTAGGATTACATTCTGAGGATTACTCAGAACTATCTAGCTTTCAAATATACACTATTCTTTACATCATGCTATCCACATTTTTGACAAATGAATTTTTTTTTACAATTATTTAGGTACATCTTTCAAAAACTTTTTCCAAAGTCATGCTAGAGTTCAGCCTCACACTAACTAAACAGGAACCTCATTTATATGCTCTTATAAAATCATGTTTGTCAAAGTCATTAACTTCAAATTCTTTTATTTAAATGCTATCTCCCTAAGCATAAGTCAGATACCAATAAAACTTACAGTTAATGCTTTGTACCAGTTTTCACAAATAGTACGCTAATGTTACCAAATTACTTCAGCTGACATACTAATCCACTTCAGGCATTTTCCACTGGTCATACTCCCAAATATCTGCCCATCGGATAAGTTAAATTTAATTTCCCAACAATTAAACTGAACATAGAGAAAAGATCCTGCCACCATCCCACCTATTGCTCTTGACGGGTTCGCCAACACACACACACACAACATGTCAGAAGGTGGAAATGTGGCCTCTCATGTTTCCCATATCTGCAACCTCCTCTTTGCAGGACCTCCCTTCTGACACAGTCTTTTTGTTCCTTTGGTGTCTATGTCACTTCATCTTGAATTCTACAAGCCAAATCATGACTTCCTGTTTCAATTTGGCTCAATTCCTCAAGAATCTCTAAAGTTCTTGAGTTCTTTTCCATGACTATGTCATCTTTGTTTAAGTTTGACTTAGCTCTTTCCAAAGTTGGTAAGCACAGGTGTACTTTCCAATTGTTTTTTTTTTTTTTTCATTTTTCTTTTATTATTCATATGTGCATACAAGGCTTGGTTTATTTCTCCCCCCTGCCCCCACCCCCTCCATTACCACCCACTCCACCCCCTCCCGCTCCCCCCCCCAATACCCAGCAGAAACTATTTTGCCCTTATCTCTAATTTTGTTGTAGAGAGAGTATAAGCAATAATAGGAAGGAACAAGGGGTTTTGCTGGTTGAGATAAGGATAGCTATACAGGGCATTGACTCACATTGATTTCCTGTGCGTGGGTGTTACCTTCTAGGTTAATTCTTTTTAATCTAACCTTTTCTCTAGTTCCTGGTCCCCTTTTCCTATTGGCCTCAGTTGCTTTAAGGTATCTGCTTTAGTTTCTCTGCATTAAGGGCAACAAATGCTAGCTAGTTTTTTAGGTGTCTTACCTATCCTCACCCCTCCCTTGTGTGCTCTCGCTTTTATCATGTGCTCATAGTCCAATCCCCTTGTTGTGTTTGCCCTTGATCTAATGTCCACATATGAGGGAGAACATACGATTTTTGGTCTTTTGAGCCAGGCTAACCTCACTCAGAATGATGTTCTCCAATTCCATCCATTTACCAGCGAATGATAACATTTCGTTCTTCTTCATGGCTGCATCAAATTCCATTGTGTATAGATACCACATTTTCTTAATCCATTCGTCAGTGCTGGGGCATCTTGGCTGTTTCCATAACTTGGCTATTGTGAATAGTGCCGCAATAAACATGGATGTGCAGGTGCCTCTGGAGTAACAGTCTTTTGGGTATATCCCCAAGAGTGGTATTGCTGGATCAAATGGTAGATCGATGTCCAGCTTTTTAAGTAGCCTCCAAATTTTTTTCCAGAGTGGTTGTACTAGTCTACATTCCCACCAACAGTGTAAGAGGGTTCCTTTTTCCCCGCATCCTCGCCAACACCTGTTGTTGGTGGTGTTGCTGATGATGGCTATTCTAACAGGGGTGAGGTGGAATCTTAGTGTGGTTTTAATTTGCATTTCCTTTATTGCTAGAGATGGTGAGCATTTTTTCATGTGTTTTCTGGCCATTTGAATTTCTTCTTTTGAGAAAGTTCTGTTTAGTTCACGTGCCCATTTCTTTATTGGTTCATTAGTTTTGGGAGAATTTATTTTTTTAAGTTCCCTGTATATTCTGGTTATCAGTCCTTTGTCTGATGTATAGTTGGCAAATATTTTCTCCCACTCTGTGGGTGTTCTCTTCAGTTTAGAGACCATTTCTTTTGATGAACAGAAGCTTTTTAGTTTTATGAGGTCCCATTTATCTATGCTATCTCTTAGTTGCTGTGCTGCTGGGGTTTCATTGAGAAAGTTCTTACCTATACCTACTAACTCCAGAGTATTTCCTACTCTTTCTTGTATCAACTTAAGAGTTTGGGGTCTGATATTAAGATCCTTGATCCATTTTGAGTTAATCTTGGTATAGGGTGATATACATGGATCTAGTTTCAGTTTTTTGCAGACTGCTAACCAGTTTTCCCAGCAGTTTTTGTTGAAGAGGCTGCTATTTCTCCATCGTACGCGGACCAGGGACAGCAACAACACCAAGGACAATGACAGGAAGACAGAAAAAACAAGGAAACCAGTTTCCCCACAGCAAAAAATTAGTACAGGAACCAGAGGGGAATGAAGAGAACAGAAACTCAGAGCCAGACTCCAACAAAATGAAGATAAACTATGCCAAAGGACCCAATGAAGCCTACAAGAATAATTTAAAAGAAGACATACTACAAGTACTCAATGAGAATTTTATAGAGATGATACTGGATAGGGTCAACCAAAATGTACAGGAGACACTCAAGAAATTCCAATTGTTTTATTTGCCCAGCTAACTGATTCTTAGCCATGAGTGTCCACACAGGCTACTTATGATGCATCTAATTCCCACCTTTCAACCATTTCTAGGGAAGAGTTCTAAACAAAAGACAAGCATACTGACCACCCCAAATGAGGCATTTAAATCTTCATTTATACTCAGGGCTAGCTCCATGGGCCTATGACCAGTATGGTTACACAGGGCCCCATGCTTAGAAGGCCCTGCCTTTGGTTTAATGTTTTGCTATTCCTGCCTTAAAATGCTAAATAATTTGAGCAAAGGGCCTTGCATTTCAGAATCAGTTACCTAATTTGCACATGTTGTTGGCATGCAATTCAGTTTCTTTTCTTCCTCTGCCTCCCATACTTACGCCTTCTATCAAGGTTCAATTCTGGTTTCAACTAGCGCCACAAAAATTCTCCTTGTAAAAGTTTATATTCACACCCCACATCCGACCATTACTAAGTCATAACTGCTACTCTTAGCTTTCTTGTCTGTATCTTGGCTTCCCAGCTAGAGTTTTAAATATCCTGAAGATGCTATATTTTCTCTTGTCCTGGTGGAGTCTTGTAAGAGTTATGCACATAAGAGATATTCTATATACATATACATTTAAATTGAAGTGAAATAAGTTTGCAAAAATACGTCAATTTAACACTGAGCATGCTTAGCTCTATTCCTTACTATCCTCAGTGCTCACAGCTTCCTCTAGCCCTGCAGTAAGCACCCTGCCCTATGAGAGAAGATCTATCCATAATTATATGGGTAAATTTAATTCAAGGAACAAGTATGAAGACATTCAAATGGGTGTAAAATTAATTTTCTCAGTGATGAAGCTGTTGTTTTGCTTTCAGTATTTTTAAATCCTCTGTGTCTCCCCTTATTTGGGTCTGAAGATTCAGAGAGTGAATGGATTATGATAATTAACACTTCCAAATGCTAAAATTGGTCACAGACCTTCAGACCTAAAAAAAAAGGCTGAAATTTGGTCTAACATAATACGCACAGAGGGAAGTCTCAGATTCTGTCAGAGCAGATGCCTTTGGCTTAAACAACAAGTACAGATGGAGGGTAATTTTGATGGACCACATTAGCTTACTATTGCTTTTGTAAAGTGACCAATGACTTTTTTCATGTATTCTTGACTGCTTTAATAGGCATGAGTTTAACAAGCGTGAGTGCATGGAATTTAATAAACTAGGTTTCTGAAGTTGATAGTGATCTTGCACATGACAGCAGATCAAGAATTTGATTTTGGCAAAGGTTCCAAATTTGGCTGCTAATTCACATCTTCAGAATCATCTGGGAAGCTTTTTAAAAGCTTTCACTGTCCAGGCCACAACAGAGCATTTATATCTGAATATCTGGGGGAGAAGACATTATTATTATTATATAGTTCTCTTTGTTCTCTCTAAACCCCATTAGTTTTGAGAACTACTTGATTCAGGAAAAATGTCTTTTAGCCACCATACAACTTGACTTCCAATGAGGCAACACTCTACAACATAGACATAATCATTTTTTGCTGCATTTGCCGGACTTTTCAATTAAATCACAGATCAGGCTTTAAGTTAATGTTGGTTACCAAGAACTGGTTTGTGATTTGGTGTCAGAAGTAAGTGGGCAGTGCTGGTAGCATCTGTATATTGTTTTAAACTGAATTCAGTTTAAAACTGAACTTGTAAGAAGGTGATTTCTGAGATTCTTATGGTCTTTAAGAGATATTTTCTTGCATGGAGTCTTGGTGTATGTCTACATTTGTTAGTTATACAATGTGTAATCTGTTCCCTGAGTTTGGAGACTCATTATGGTTTTAGTCACAAAGATGTGCCAGTGAACAAGTCATATAAGATCAAAACCTATGCTGGTAAATATGTCATATTCATGGGTTCAGATAGAAAAACAATTTAATAAGATTAATATAAATCTAATGTCAATAAAGCCACCCAAAAGGCCTTTGGTGGTTGTACTATGACTTCAAAAGTTAAATTTGTTTAAGAAATCAACAACTGAAATGGTTTAAAAAGATTTCATTATTTTCATTAGGATAGTTGCAGATGTAGAATAAAACAAAGAAACATGGGTTTATTATATTAAAGGAAGTAAAAGATTTGGGGAGAAGAAAAACTGAGATTACAATGGGCAATTTCTTCCAAAAAGAAGGGAAAATGACATATTAAAGATCTGCCTACGTAGACAAAGCAAGATAAAGAAAATAAGCTCACTCTTAGCTAGAATGTAGCTCTATGGTAGAGTGCTTGCCTAGCATGCACAAGGTTTTGAGATCAATCCCCAGCGCATCAGAAGAAACAAACAACAAAAAGAAACCACTTGGTAGGGCTTGAATAGGGGTGGTAGTGCATGCCTGTAATCCCAGCACTTGGGAGGCTCAACTAGGAGGATTGTGAGTTTGGTGCCAACCTAGACTACATGGCTGAACACACAAAAACAACAGGAGATGTGAAATTTTACAGAGAAAACGATATACTTCCAAGAAGGGGTGCCTGTCGTAGAAAACATTTGGAGGACCTTTCCAAAAGCCTTGGGTAAAATCTGTAAAGAGTGACCTAAGTCACCATTAAAGATTAAGAGGTTCCAGCAAGTGAACACAGGACAGTAGGCAGATTGCAGAGAAGCCTCTGTAAAAGAAACTGAATTCTTGATGTCCTTGTTGGGTGGTTTTGAAAGTGGTTTATTTATTGTGAAGGAGTGGATGACTTCCTACATGCTGAGACAGGATTTCACTTTAGTTTAGCAGAACAGGGTTGTCATTTGTGAATCACAGAAGCCATTGTCATGGGACATGTCCTGTGCATTACAGAATGTTTTATAGTTCCTATGCTTCTACCCACTAGATGCTAGTAACAATCCCTCAGTTGCGAGAACCAAAAGTCCCTGCAAGCATATCACATGTATCCTGGTAGAGGAGGGCAAAAACTGCCCTCAGTTAAGAATCACTACTCTGAAGTAATTTGTCCAAGACATTTATGAAATCATTCATGGACATCATAGACAAGAGACGCTACCAAATCACAGAAAAGGTCCAGTTCTAGTACAGATGGTATTCCAATGGAAGAATGAATGATTTTTCATTGGGAAGATAAAATGGGATAAGTGTCCTTTGAATAGTAGATTTAGCAGACTAGAACTCACTGACATATCACTCGTCACCTATTAACCCTACAACACAAAGTCAAGAGGAATATGCTAGAAAAACAAGTATCCTGGCCAGTAAACAAAGAAAAAAATTGTTAAAAATACTAAAATACAGCAAACAGTGCCATTTCTACAGAAAATTAAAGAAAAGGCCAATTTAAGAAGAAAATTTAAACATAAAACTCACCTAGACATTTGCCAAAGAGACAGGGCATAACTTACATAAACAGAAGACTGGAAGAATATCTTTATTAAAGCATGGGAAAATGTTGAAGAGAAAAAATATTTTTTGCTGTTTTTAAAATGGCATAAAATTTTCAAGGCCTAAGAAATAGAGACTATGGAAAGGAAAAGTGCCAGGGAAGGTTGTAAAGAGAGGCATCAATACTCCCCAGCCCCTGGGGTCACAGGCAACAGCAGTGTCACTCATGGCCTCACTTGCCAGTCTACCAAAACTGCTTCTGCAGAACACAAGAGGACATGGAGAGAAATGCTCTGGGAGGCAGGTCACAGCAATTCACAGAAGGGGCAGCAGTCTAACGACCTACTCATCAGAGAAGACTATGCCACTATTGAGAACTTGAGGTCAAGTCAGCATCCTAGAAATATAGAACTACAAAAGGAAATCAGAACGTTTTGAAGATGCTGGATGTGAAAGAGGTTTACCTCACATAACAACTGGAGACTGGCAGAAACAGTAATTGTAAAGTTTGGGATTTTTTTGGGAAAAAAATCAGAAAAGACTTAATTGTCACTTCCTAGAAAAGTCAGTTGTCTTAAGTGGTCTCTGTTCACCCACTAATTGTCAGACTTCTCAGAAATGAGTTGAAGTTCAAAAGTTGTGCTTTCAGACTATTGGCATAGACTGAGCTTTGCCCAGGCAAAAGTAAGCATAGTTTTCACTCAGCTGGGTACAAATGGCATTTGGCAGCAGTCCTGTGGCTTTAGGTCGTACTAAGATCTACTCAAGAGCACAAGATTTAACCTAGGATAACTACTTTTGGCCCAAAGGATGAGCTTCTAGAAATTCTAGAGTATAGGACTGGTTTTAAAAAAATATTGTATGACCGTTCAACTTTTAGGAATTTTAAAAAAGCATGGTACCCAACAGAAATCTGATACTGAAATAATTTTAGTGGGCCTAAAGAATTACATACATATCAATAAAAAAGAAAGAAAAACAGGCCCATGGTTCTGATTCTAATATTGAAAGAACCCCTATCTTAAGTAGCCATCTGTGTAAGGTATCTCTGCCTCAAGGGCAGAGAGTCTTAATTTTTCAACTTGAGTTCTTTGTGATTTCAATAATAGAAGGGTTTTATAGTGTTCAAATTTTACTGTGGCAGATATTTTTAAAATCAGCTATTTAGACATTGCATAACTCTTGGTGAGATATTTTTAGTTTCAGAGTTATTTTTTTCCTGCTTTGATTTCATCTACTTGAGAGCAATTCACATTTCTTTTATTATAGTTCTTTTCTCGCTCTTCCATTATTTCTGACTTCATAGGAGCTACCATCTCTGATTGTTTAGCTTCATCACCATCCCTTAAGTTCCTGAGTCTTTTAAATGTGTTATAACTTTTCTTTGCCTGATCATTTGTATCAGTTCTCTCAAACCCGTAGAGTCCAGATTCCTCGGGTCTCTAAAGTAGTATCTAAGTCATTTTTATTCCTCTATAACTGATAGCAAAATAGCTTAAAAACAGCAATTATTCTGTTCAGGCATTCATGTTGAGTGCAGATGAGGGAATTAAACTTCACACAACTCCACAGAATGTTCAGCTTCCCTTACCACAGGATGAGGGGCCCAAAAGCCATCAGCCAGCTCCTGCTGTTAGGTCATGTAACTCTACAGGCTTCTGCCAGAAGGACCTTTTATGCATCTCCCACAGGGCTCTCCTACATCTTTGGCTCTTTTTACTCGAGGGCACTATAGACACTGAAGCCCCGAATCTTTTTTTGTCAAAACACTGTACAGCCAAAAATTCAGATCAAGTTCTACCAGTTCATTACAAGAAGAGTTAGGAGGAAGAAATGTCAGAGATATGTTTTCATATTATGACCTTCTTAGAAATCTTTTCCCAACCTTATACTATTGTTTCCTGAAAGACAAGCTCTTCTAACTCATGATATTTCTACTTGATAATGTCAGCCTTTACTATGTTCATAATTGAAAAATCGGTAATCATAAAAATAAATACCTTAAAATCCTATTCAAGGGTATATTTTTCTTTAGGAAAAGAAAACCCTTAATCTATTTAATAAAAATTAAGCTTTCTTTCAACTAGCTTTATAGATGTACATAGCAATTATATATCTGTTTGGAAAGTGTCAAGTAACACTTGAAAAAAATTAAGCTTTTGTATATTCTCCAATATTTGACTAGGTAATTGCCAGGTATTGTTTTAGGTTCTGGGGACACAGCCATGAGCAAAATAGACCAAAACACCAGGTATACTGCAGCTTACAGTCTAGTGAAATATGGTATCTATTAGAACAACAGGACCACTTAAGCAACATGACATCTTTACTTACCTCACATGGAATTTCAGCAGGAATCACCATTACCAGTGGCATGACACCTCTTGAAACTTCTAAGTCTTCAATTTCATTTCTCTCATTTATTTCTCCAGAGTGTTTCACTCTTAGGTGAGTTGGAGTGTTGACCTCAAGGTAGTCTTCAGAGCCTAGGGAAAATTTTGTGAATATAGATTACAATGTATTATTTTCTAAAGACTAATTACTGACCAATAGATTTCATTAATATATGGGACAACTGAACTAAGTTTAGGATACTGAAGCAACTTAGCATGTTAATAAAGTAAAATTTCTCAACTTAATTATTATTAAAACTTTTATTACTAAGCTAGATAAATTATATGACAAAATGTTTGCATACTAGTTAAATATTTTCAAAAAATCCCAGCCATCATTTGTTTTCTAAAACAAAAAAAAATGTAGAATATTAGATGATTTCTTTTCCATGACAGTTATAAAGAAAAAGTGTTTTATTTTAAATCAGAGCAATTTGATTCATAACAATTAATACCCTTTACATATATTTCAAATTTATAACAATGTAACTATGGAATGATCACCAAATTTTATAGAAATACTAGTCTAATAGTGAAATGCTAATGTTTATAAAAATATTAATGTGGCCTATGAAAATAAGTATTCTACATTTAAAAAGTTGGATTTCTCTATGGTAGTATTACTAAGAATACTGAAATACAATAGTGTAAATTTTGAATCTCAAAGAAGGGGTAGAGTATCTGGGAGTGCTTTGTTTAACATTTGGTAGTTTAGCATTCAGTCATTAAAGCACTGTTCTGAACTGAAAAAAATGCAGTAAGTAGTGAACATTTTGTATTACTCTATGTCTCAAAGCCCAAAGTGTTTCATTAGGGCACAGAATCAATGTGGCTGAAATTAAGAGTTAGAAGGAGGCCTGCAGATGGTGATACATTCTTATAATCCCACCTACGTGGGAGGCACTCCATAGTAAGGAGGATTTCAGTCCCAGGCCAGTCTCAGACAAAAATGTGACACTCTATCTGAAAAAATCACTAGAACAAAAAAGGGCTGGGGGGGTGTGTCTAAGTGATAGAGCCTCCTGTTTAGTAAGAGCAAGGCCCTTACAGCTCAAATCCCAGTACCCCTTTACGAAAAAAAAAACTTTCAAAATGACAAGGTTACACCTTTAATTTCTTATATGCACTCAAAAATATCCCTCAAACTCCCAAAAAATGGAACTGTAAAAGAAAAGGCAGCTCAAGACAGCTATAAGGTAGCCTGAGTCAGTAAGAAGACCTTGGTTTTGCAGGAGCTGGCCTTGCACTCACAGGCAGACACACTGTTCTCCTGCTGAATGTTAATACCTTCAGAGAACACCATCAGACAAGACCACTCTCTCGCCATAAAGACAGAGACAAGACCACCTCACAAAAACATGAGAGTTACCTGCCCCACAAAATTGACCAATCATTGCAAACCCTGGCTGGTATGAATGACTGTTATTACTTTATCAATTCCAATATAAGCTTCTTTTTACTTCTACTTCTAGGTAGGGTGAGCCATTCCTCCCAGTTTGCCTGGGAGTTTCATGGCTAAGGCAATAAAAATACCATGTTCTAGTAATCCCTTTGGTCCTATGCAAACCAGAACAGTTGACCTTCCTTCTAAGTAGAGTTGCTAATATTCTATTATTATGTAAATTTATAAAATTACTCCTGCTCCTGAGACAGATCAGAAGGACCTATTTCTTACTGAGGTACTTACTTACCTCAGAGGTAAGTACTATTAAATACTGTTAGGAATGTTAATGTTGATAATGTCTTTACTTTAAGTGCCCTTCAAGGTTTACTTTTCTTGTGAATGAGCAAACTGGAACAGGCATTTGGCTCCTTGAATGACAACTAACATAACTAACAGATCCTTTCCTTATACCAGGCTGCCTTGAGTGGGGAGCTGTCAACTGAGCAACTCCTTTGTAACAAGTACTTAGAAACAGCTTTTGCTAAAAAGTACTGACTCCTCATACTGGCCTGCAATTAACCAAAGTGGAACTAAAAGCAAGAGAATAACTTGGCATCTCTGCCTCCATTTTATATCTGTCTCTTACTGAGTCTTTCATCTCTGCAATCACCTTGAGTTCCAGGAAGGACAGGACTGACCAATAACATCTTCAGAGGAGTGACTGAAACTATCCCTATGGAAAGGAACAGCAGCACCTCACAGGGCAGGTCACACTCCAGATGAGGACAATTACCTATGGTGAGAGGCTGAGCAGGAAGACTCATCTCATGGGAACCAGATTGCTTCAATGACAACTTTTCTGGAATCCCTAGACGAACCAGAACTGATCAATCAGGCCACACTTTGCCTGGGATTGTTTAATTAAGCATACCTACCACCTCCAGCCCCAATTCTTCCTCTATTTAAGCCTGAAGCTCAGGTCTGCACCCCAGAAGATGATCTGAAATGCTTACTTTGCCTCTTCCTGCAGTATGCCCATGCCCTGTAACAAATCTTTCTCTGCTCTTCATCACAACTCATCTCTTTATCTGGGGGATTGGGGCAAGTGGACAGACTTGAGATGGGATCCCTGGAAGTGGGGTTTTGGGTTTGATATCCTGGTTATACCACTTCTGGCAACTGGCTGGACTGTCATTTAAAGCAACACAGGTGCTTTGAACACTTGAGGAAAAGTACACTCCGGTTGCAAAAACACTGAAATTGTCAGCCACAGGGCCCATAGCCAAAACACATTCACTTCAGCAATGAAAAGCCTCCATGACCCCCAGACGATCTCACCTGCAATTTCTTCAGAGGGGTCAGTCTCTGACTTCTCTGACCCTGTAATAGCAGTCCTCAATTAAGTCAGACAAAGGAAGAGCACTTCCTCAGTTGACTCAGCAAAAACCTTGTGATTGACAAAAAAGAAGCAGGCTTATGTGAGACCTGTGATTGGTCCTTAGGTGAAGCCTGTGATTGGTGGAACTGAAAACTATATTGTGATTGGTAGAATTACAATCTGAGCAGAAAAGTCATGCTCCTTTTCTAGCTATGCAAGAAGATGCTTGCCTCTCTGTTGGAGTTAGTGTGGGAGCTTCAATAAGCCTCTGCCTGGAGTGTCTAGCTCTAAGAGCCTCCAGCTTTGAAAGTCTCTAGATCTCAAGGCTTAAAGAAATAAATCTGTGAATTTAGAAGTCTAGCTTGTGAGTCTCTGGAACTCAGGGCACTCAACATCAACTTTTCTATCTGTAATTTCTATCCAGATAGAGCAAAAGAATCCCCAGACAGCCATCTGCAACATTTTGACAGTGAACAAGCCATAGTGAAGACTTCTTTCCTTGAACCCTCCTTTCAACCACATTAACACCAGCCTAGATGCTATAATCTTTTCTAATACTCTCAGTCTTTTACTGAGACACCCCGTGGTTCTCCATGGTGTTTGTTCTCTTCATTGCAGCAAATGTAAAATCCAAATAGATCAAGTACAGATGTGTTCCTGGTGGTCTCCAGCAAAAAGAATCCAGGGCATGAAAAGACAGAAGAGTCAAAGGCAAAACAGGCAGAGCTAGAAGTTTGGTCTCCTTGTATCCAAACAATGAAGTTACCAGTTCCACATAGCTTAGGCTCAGAAAAGCGTGTAACAAAAGTGATGCTTGCTTGATAGAGCCATCCATGTTGCATCTACAAAGGTTTTTCTTGCTTTCTACTGCCTTGTTTTGTTTTGTTTCTATGTTATGAAAGTTGCAGAATTAATGCACAAAATCACTTGGGATTCCCAGTTTTTTCCCAGTACTGGTCTTATTTGAAAAGAAAGGAAAATCAGCCTTTATATTTCCAACAATTAAAAAAAAAATCTCATTCTTTTCCTGTCTCTGTCTTTCTTTTCCACACACATACTCACATAAACAAATCAAAATGGCGGAAGGTAGGCCAGTTGTGGTGGTACCAATGTGCATGCCTGTAATCCCAGCTACTCAAAGGAGGAAAGCCTGATTTAGGTTAAGCCTAATGAGACCCATGTCAAAAAAATAACTAAGCAAAAGGGGGAGGGAGCATGGTAGAAGTGGTAGAGTGCGTGCCTAGCAAGTAAAGTATGAGGGCCTGAATTCAGACCCCAGTTCCAGAAAGGAAGGAAGAAAGGAAGGAAGAAAAAATAGTGGAAAGTTTTGTATAAAATCCACTTAAGCATTTTGTGAATTAATGAAAAAACTAGAATGCTGTTGTTATTGAGTATACATTAAAGAGGTGTAAGTCATCCTACCATGGCAGTGTAAATGATTTTCTAATTCCTCTATAATATTAAGTTAAAAAGAACTATTTTTATTTACTCTGGGGATATAATTATGGATGTACAAGAAGACATATCTGTATGAATGTGCACAGAAGCACTGTTTATAAAGCAGAAAATTGGAAGCAATGTAAACAATCATAAAAATCTGTTCTAGGATAAAAGATGTCATTCCTAACAAAAATCTCATCAGAGAATATTTAACAAGGAACAAGTTTACAACGTAACTGAAAAACTTCAAGTCGCAAAACTGTCAATTTCATAGGTTCCTGTTTTAATAAGTATACATATGCAGAACTACATGGCAGAAATTAAAGACATTCTTTTTTATTATTATTCATTTATTCACATGTGCGTACATTGTTTGAGTCATTTCTCCCCTCTGCCCCGCCTCATCCCTACCCTCTCCCCCAAAACCCCCCTCGCTTCCAGGTAGAAACTGTTCTGCCCTTATCTCTAATTTTCTTGAAGAGAAGACATAGCAATAATAAGAAAGACAAAGTGTTTTTGCTAGTTGAGATAAGGATAGATATACAGAGAGATTCCTAGCATTGCTTTCATGTACAAATGTGTTACAACCTAGGTTGATTCATCTCTAACTGATCTTTACACTGGTTCCTGATCCCCTTCTCGTGTGACCTCTGTTGCTTTAAGGTTTCTGTATTAGTTCCTCTGGAGTGGGGACATCAAACGCTTTCATGTTTTGGGTTTTCTACCTACCCCTGTACCTCCTGTATGTGCTCTCCCCTTGTCATGTATATTCTTGAATGAATAAGAGTAGAATAGACATACATTCACCAAAATTCCAAGGGCAGTTATTTCTAGCTTGTGGGTTATGGATGTTTTTATTATATTTGCATATAAAATATTAAGAATATCTAATAATATGGTATATATAAAATATCTTCTTATTTTTCTATAATGGAACTGTGTTTATTTTACAGCGTAAACTATGTACATTTATTTCAAGTAGAGGAATGAATTAAGACTGCAGATCGAACACTTGTATCTATTCACCTTTACAACATGTGAGTGAAATAATAAGAAAGATTATTTGGGCAGAGATACCAGAGCAGAGATAACAGAGTCCAAAAAATGTTTGGAAAACACAATTTCAAATGTAAAATTGGTGTTGAAAAACCAATTATTTTCCAAAACCAAAGCTACATTAAATTAAAAATTCAAAGAACAGATGGGGCTCCTGATACATGGTTCAAGGTGACAAGTTAAAATCTAATTTGTAACAACTGAGATTACCAGGATCTTCCAACTTCTACAGAGCAAGAAAGTATTTTCTTTTGCCCTAAAAATAAAACTCTGAACTTTAGACAAGAAGATTGTATCAGGATTAAATAAAAGAGCAGAGTGGAGCCTGGTGAATTTCTAAAACTTGTCCAAGTTAGCAGAAAAATGAAAAGAATCAACTTCAACATTTTTCAATGCATTAAACTGGCAAGCTTGGTTCTGTGGTATATAAGAGTTTTAAGTAGTACAATCATAGGAGGAATAACGTGAACTGATAGAATTAACTGATTGTGACTTTCAATTAAAAACTTAAACTCTTATTAAACATAATCATTCTCTTAAACAATAATCCATCACATGAAAGAAAGTCAGCAAAAATCAACAAAAAGAACAACATTGCAAAAAAATTCATTAAATCAAACTTCTCAGAAAAACTTGTTGGTTATTCTGTTAATGAATTTTCCATCACCATGACAAATATCTGAGATAAGCAGCTTAAAAGAGAAAGATTATTTGGGTTTATGATTTAAGGCATTTCTGTCCATTGTTGCTTGGCCCTCTTGCCTTTGGGCCTTGGCAAAGCAGAACGTAATGGCAGGTAGCACAAGGTGGAGGCAGCTGCTCACTTCATGGTAACCAGGAAGCACAAAGGCAAGGGGACAGGGTGAGGGACCCAATGTTTCCTTCAAAGGCAAACCCTAGTACCTGCCACTAGGCTTCACCTGCTAAAGGTCCTCTGTCCTCCCAACTGCACCACAGGCTTGTGACCAAGACTTCAATGCCTGAGTTGATGAAGAACATTCCAGTTTCAAACTAAAGAACAAGTTGCTAGGATGAAACAGGAGACTGACACTGAAGGAGAAAGTAGGGCATGTATGTTCTCTGGGCAAGGGTTTGGGAAGGTGCTAAACTGGAATCTACCAGTGCAAGCTTGCTGTCCAGCCCACAGGCTCCTCAGAGTTCTGTGAGCTGTAAAAGATGGTGGGGGGTAGGTTATGGTCTCTTCAGTTCTGGGCCAGCTGACTTTCCACTTTCTATCAGTCCGTGTTACAAATATTGTTTTTTCCTTATGTGTCACAACACACAACATAAAAACACTTAGGAAATAAAGCTCTGTAGATAGCATGTGAAATAAATCACACCATCATGAACCTCTGCCATTAAAATGATCCAAGTAATTCCAAAGGATAAGTTCTGAAATAAAAGTGATTTGCCTCCTTTGAACTAAATGCATTAGGAAAAAATGAAAAGCTATCCTAAAGCAGACAATTTTGTATTCTTTTCTTAACCAATAAAATTACATTGTAAACTTAGCAAAATAGCATATCATTGTTAAATAATGAAATTTCCTTTATGAATTGGAGGAAACTGGTATATATTTAATTTTTAATGTTCCGCATTTGCTTTTCAAATATTTTTAGTGCTATTTACTTTTCCCCAAAGTATATTTTTTGTGTAGATTTTTAAAATATTTTGTGTGCAATTATTTGACAATTGATTAAATCCACATTGAAATAAGGACAGATTTTCTGACACTTGACTAAGTGAATATTGGGGAGAGAAAGTGGAATCTTTTATTTTTATCACATTTGGACTGATTTTGTTGTAATGATTTGATGTGAGAAAAGACATTCTTCAATGTCCAATATTTAAAGTCTAACAATTGTTAACAAGAGAACAAAACATTCCGTTTTCCTCACAAATGATATGGGGGTGGGAAAAAAGCACTTCATACAGAAAAAATATGCCTATTCCTGGAGAAAACCACATGCATTGTTGTGTGACTTTTGAGGAAAGTGTACTAGGCATTATAAGCTTCAATTTGCTCATTTAGTGGAATAAATAGTGTCTTCCTTGTTGGATTGTTCTGACTACAGTCAGTCTCCAATTTAGGATTTTCAATTTAGGATTTTTCAACTTTATAATAGTATATAAGTGACACACATTCAGTAAATAGTGTACTC
The DNA here is from genome assembly GCF_047511655.1 of Castor canadensis. NCBI lineage: Eukaryota > Metazoa > Chordata > Mammalia > Rodentia > Castoridae > Castor > Castor canadensis. Next base: position 34,920,333 of record NC_133394.1, on the reverse strand, counting down.
TTTTGACTTTTGATCTCTTTCTGAGCTAGCAACACACATAAAATTCTCTCTTGAGAGGCAGGGCAGTGGCAGCAAGTGGCATCTTCCAGTCAGCCATAGGATCACTTAACTGATACTTGAGGTCTGTTCTCTTTCAGCGTTTTGGGATGCTCATGTATTCACCACTCTTTTATACAATTTGTAAGACCCATCTGTAAACTAATACAAATTTTCTGAGTATGTTTAAGGTAGGGTAGACTAAGCTATGAGGTTCAGTAAGTTAAATGTATTAAATGCATTTTCAACTTAGGTATTTTCAACTTATGAGTCTGATAGAATGTGACCCCATTGTGTATCAAGGAATATCTGTTATATAAATCAATAAGTCTAATATACCACATCTAGAATATACAATATTAGTTTCCTTTTTTACTGATTCATTACTGAAATGAATAGGAATGTTTAATTTTCAAAAGATTCAATGTCAATCTTTTTCACTTCATATACCCAACTACGACTTAGACAGTTCTGCAACATATCACTGGAATTTCAACATTGAGCATCATTGTTTCTGTCAAATTTATAATCTTGGTAAATGATTCTATATATTCACAATTGTTCTGATAAAATATGCCTAAGCAGAAGAATCTAGAATGCTTTTCAATGTTTTAATGTCATACAAAAGACCAGAACACTGCCCACTACTCAAGGTAAGCGAGCAGCTATGTCTCCAAAAAATAAGGAAACAAATGTACTTCACAAAGAGATCCAAATTTTACAAGTTTATTAGTTTAGGTTCTAGCGGTGTGTACATGGAAACCAGTAAGTATTTTATTCAAGCCAATCCCCAAAGCAGTTATTTCCTTAGTGAGTGACAATGTAAAGTTTTGTATTCATTTAGTGGTTACTTTTTTAGAAACATCTATGCTACAGAAATAGTTTGTGAATACAGCAGTCATTCCAACTCAAGTGTTAAATTATACATGGGAAATATAATTCACAAATAGAGTAAAAACTTTTCTGTTTGTTATCTTAAGTGTCCATTCAAATTTACCTAGAGCATAATGCACACTCAGCCTTGACATTTAGCAACAGTTTGTTTCTCTGTCTTTACAACTAAGAAAGAACAAACACAGATTGACTTGAATAGATATCATAAGATATGCAGTTTGAGTATGGTTAAATATGAGGGTGTAATAGCACAAGACAATTTTCTATAATATTAGCTTAGTAAAAATTATAGATAACAATGTGTATTCATATAGATACATGGATTCATAGATGCACATGTGTGTATGTATGTAAATATTATGTTATATACAATATATATGATGAACAATCACTGTACGTTAGCTGTGACTATTTCTGAGAGGTAGGAATGAAAGTCATTTAAATGTCTCCTTCATCTTTTCAATATACTTTAGACTTTCAAAAACTCATAAATATTACTTTTTTCAATGAGATAAAATGTGCATGAAATCATTCATTTTTACTGGATGAGAGGATAGTAGCAATTATATTTCCCTAAGTAAGTTTATTTTTTCATAAGTAATAAATATTTATTATATATCATTTAGAACACATAAATAAAGGAAAAGATTAAAGAAAATCATTTAGAATTCTATCTCTTATAAAAACACAACTACCTTTCCCATAATGTATGTTTCTAGCTTTTCCTTGAAACACACAAATGGAAATTTTAGAAAACTAAAATAGGATGATCTTATATGTATTTATACTATTATGTATAACAAGAATACTTTATATTCCAGTGGCCTTTTGCATCTTATCAAGGTTTCTGCATACATTGTTTTTTATTTTGAAGACATAAAACTAATCTGTTTTCAAAGATGGAGTAGTGAATTTCTGTCAACCATTCAAAACTATCTCTGGACAATTTTTAAATTCTGTGAATTAGAAACTGATCCTCCTGCATAAGTTGTTTATTCAAATAGAATATTTTATTCCTCTTCTAACACTTTTCAAAGATCTGAGAAAAATACAGTACTTTGTACCCTTCAGGGTTAGATTTTTAAAAATAGCAGATACAATTGACCTAGCAATAAGACAATAGAACCAAAAGTAGCACATTCAAAAGGAAATTTTAAAAATTTCCAAAGTAAATAAATGATAAGAGTATTATGTCCTTTGGGAAGAAAATAAAACTTCAATAGTATTTAGAAAATGAGTTGAGTTTATTTTTTTCTAATAAGCTTTTATGCATTTTATAAGGTAGTTAGGAAGACATCAATTTGTATTAGGTGTGTGCCTATGTGTATACATAAATAATTTTTGTATGTTTGTATATAAAAATTATGTATTTATTCAAAGTATATACATTTCTATACCATTAGAACATGAGTATAGATACATAATATATACAAGTTATGTCTATTTCTAAATCACATATGCTATTTCTTCATATTTTAAGATACCAATACAAATACATATACACATATTTATCAAATATAAAAAATTATATATTTGTAATATATCATAGATGATATACATATATGTATACTTTCAATGATTAGCATATATAGTATATAAATTTACATATCTGTGTATGTATGCATATATATCTATGAAATATATAATATATATATTACATATGTATAGATAGATATATATATGTCTTGGCTAAAAATACCCAAACCATATTAGTTGTTAAGGTAAAGACAAATGCTTGTTAGGGCTTTAAGTTGTCCTCCTCAGAAGTGGTGAAGAACAGAGAGAGCTTCTGGTCATTGGAACTAAGCTCTCGTCACTCCTTTCTGCAGTCTCTGTGATACTGAAGAATTAATAATTTTGTCCATTCTTGAACCTGACAGGCACTCAGCAGTTATTTGTAAAATGAATAGACTACTACTTTTTGGTGGGAAATACATCAAGGAGATAAAGTTGGAAGAAGTGAACTAAGAGGGGAAAGAAGTTCAACCTCTCTTTAGGAAGACCTTTCTATAATTGTCACACAACTTAGGGAATGACTGGCAACTTTAATGTTTCCATGTCTGGTACTGATTTCAGTATACTAGAAGTCTTTACACATAAATATGGATCCTAGTGTGATAGCCTGCCAGAAAGTACACTAGGGTATCCTGTAGGAAAGTAAAAGTAGCCCAATCTCATTGGCTCAGCAGAGAAGGCTTCAGCCATGGAGCAGGGAGAACCTGGGGAGTGACTGTGCTGAAAGGAAAGGTGTGAAGATACTCAGAGGACATGAACCAAATCCTAGAAAGAACAGAGAGTCCAAGATAACATATTCTGGAATGTCTAAAATTTAGAGTCCCTGTCCTTGGAAAGAGTAAAAAAAAAGAGACTGTACATTGAAATTAACTATGTGTAAGGACCAGTAGAACTGGGTCATTTTGTGTTGTTTTTACTACCATGAATGAATGATTAAAATAATGTTATGTTTCTGTTTACATTCCATGTCCTTGACACTGGACTTGAGTTTCTCTCAAATCTTCAGTGAATGACTGTATTATATTTAGTAGCTCTAAAGCCTGGTCTCTCTCCTCCCATTGTAGCAAGGCCAGGCTTAAGGTACTGTCAAGAATGTTTTACTAATGATAACTTCTAACTGAGCAAGTGAAAGGGAAGGTATAATCATTTCCTTATGTAAAAGGAAAAGAACTTTTTAGGGATTTGATATAAATAAAATGAATAGCCTTATTTTATAAACAAATGTCCTCAGGAATATTTATAACAGCTAACGACTGCTGAATAGTAATTATATAACAAGTGTGCTCATTGATTCCTATACATTAATGCAGATAACACTCTAGCATTTCCACAAGGTAGGTAATAACTTCCTCACTATAAAGATTAATTCATTTACTCTTTAAGCAAGTATTTGCCAACTATCTATGTGCCGGGTGCCACTTAAGATGCTAAGGCTGCTGCAGTGGGCCTTCCCTTACATAATTTGCATACAAACATCTGTGGGATGCAAATAATGCATGAGTGAAATGTGCAGTATAGAAGATGCTGTTAAGTGCTGAGAAGCAAATTAAAGCTAGAAAGACTGATAGGGAGTGCAAGGAAAGGGGGTTGCATCTTAAATGAGGAAAGTAATATTTTGAGCAATAAATTGATCATTCCAAAGCCACATTGCTGGTTAGTGGACTTAGGAGAAGACTCAGCTAGTCAGACTTCAGGGAAATTTGATCACTACACAATACTGTTTTTAGATCCACAGTTATATTATCCATGCATATGATAGTCAACTAATCACAGGAATATCTTAGAAAATAAAAGACACAAACTTTTTAGAGCTGTTAAAAACAGCATATGGTCCAAACTTACAGAGAAAATGTCTAAGGCATTAATTATTGCCATAACATAAGATTATAACTTGTTTGACATTAAATTGATGCTCTAGTTAGGATTACTAATTTACATGTAAGTGGCAGTTTATTTGTAACTGAGAATGCTTATCAGTTCTTGTTGCACACTAAATTTTCTCACAAGAATGTTTTATTTTACAAAGAATTCCTAGGGGGGTGGTTTATGTTGTTGGATTGGTGTCCACTGCTAGAGAAAAAGACTTTTTTTATAATGATGAATGTGGAATCATTATCAGTAAGTAATGAAGATCCTTCTCAAGTTCTTAGAACAGTGGTTGGCTCATGGAAATTCATTACTGAATGTTAGAAGGTAAGTTTTTAAAAATGTAAGGATAAAGGAATATCCTAATCATGAACAAGTAATGGAGAAGAAATAATATGCTCTCTGTGTAAGTTCTAGTACTATTTGAGAATTGGAGTTTGGAAGGGAAAAACCAGATCTCAGAATCAAATAGTTTTTTTCCAGATTCTTTTCCACTTCTGGACCACGAGTCCTGAATAAAACTGTTATGTCTTGGGATCTGAATTTCATCATCTGTCAAGTAATATATTTGTGAAGATGCTGTTTGTGAACACTTTTATCTCTAGAACTAGTCTATAATCTTTTACAAGAAAGTTTAAAAAATTCTTCCTATGAAGTACAAGAAAAATCTTCATATAATTTATAATGTCTGTTTTTTGTAATAGTGTATCTGTTTGTAGTTTATCTCTGAAACACATCATTTTTCCTTCCCTTCATTAGTACACTGCACAGGCACATGTAATTAAAGTCATCACAACCATATGAATCTATGCTTCCATATGTTAACACTTTGTTTCATTATTTTGAACTCTGTGTTCCAAACTGAAATCTTTTATTAGAATGAAACATTGATTTGGGTAAGTTTTAAATTTTTCTCATGCAACAGTTGTTAATATATTATTCCTGAGCCAAGGGCAAAATTTGACATCCAGCCCTATCATTTCAGATGATTTTTAAATACTACAAAAAAATTTCCACATTCATTGAAATATAACCACATATTTGTCATTTGTGCTTTGCTTTTTCCTTTAACATAAATCTAAAAAATTAGCTAGCATTTGTTGCCCTCAATGCAGAGAAGCTAAAGCAGATATCTTAAAAGCAATGGAGACCAATAGGAGAAGGGGACCAGGAACTAGAGAAAAGATTAGATCAAAAAGAATTAACCTAGGAGGTAACACACATGCACAGGAAATTTATGTGAGTCAACTCCCTGTATAGCTATCCTTATGTCAACTAGCAAAAACCCTTGGTCCTTCCTATTATTGCTTATACTCTCTCTTCAACAAAATTAGAGATAAGGGCAAAATAGTTTCTGCCAGGTATCGAGGGGGGGAGAGAAAGGGGGCAGAGTAGGTGGTAAGGGAGGGGGTGAGGGCTGGGAGCGAGAAATGACCCAAGCATTGTATGCACATATGAATAATAAAACTATAAAAAAACCCATAAATCATTACTTTGTTTTTAAATGATTCTATTTACATATTTAACAACTTTCAAATAGCTGATATTCTACATCATAAGAATTTATCTATGGAATGAAATATGCTAAAATATCAACAGTGATTGACTCTAGATATTGTCATTCTAAGTGACATCTTTTTTCCTGCTTCTATTGTCTACATTTTTCATATTTTTATGATTAGAAAAACATTAAAAATCCCTTAAATATTTTCATTTGGACTGTAACATCATTATCAGTTATTCAAAGATGGTGTCATATATTTGCTGAGATCAAATATACTATAAAGTTAAATATTAGAAATTATATAGTCCTGTATCTATCTTAGAAGGTAAGTAGACAAAATGCAACTGTACACCTTGTTTTACCTAACTTATTAAAAGCTTTGAAACACTAAGAAACAATAACACATTAGATATGAACCACACCTTCTCATATTCTAAAACAGTGCCTTGAGTTGTAAAGAACTTGAAAAGTTGAATAAAAATGATCACATATGGTGCTAGTCATTGTGAATAATGGAACAGCAGTTGAGACAAATCCCCCTTGCTAATAAACTTCCAGACTAGCTAAAGGCATTCAAGCAGGGCTGAAAAATGCATGTTCTCATTTTCCATAATGTTAGTCAATTTGAATTCCTGTCAAGGTACTTGAATAAAAAAGTAATATTAAATAAGTTAAACTTCTTCATATGGGAAGCTATTAGAGATGTGGATGAATATTATTTATATCCCTATAAGTATATTTTATAGCATTATGATACTATTAATAGTAAAAAACCACAAATATGAAGTGAGCTTATGAGGAGGACTTGTATAAAATTCTGTCTGTCCCAATATTCCTACTACAATTCAAAGGAAGTTGTAATTGCCTAGAAAAAAATATAGCCATAAAAATTTAATTGATAAATACAATTCCTAGGAAAATATTTTATTCCAACTCAGCTATTATGTAATTTGTAAATGAGAATTTTAAAAAAGTCAGCTTTCCCAATATTTAGGAATATTGGGGTGTTAATAAAAGTAATTTGAAAATTTAAGGTTAAAAATCTATATCCTCATTATATGAGTGCAGGTGAACATTTAATGGTATCATAAAATGCCTGATTTTAAAAATATTTATTTCACAACTGAATTTAAACTGCCTATTGTGTTTCTCAGTAAGGAATAAAGTTAATATATTCAGGCCTCTCATTCTGCTCCCTATGTGAAATACAAAGACACAGTAAAACAGCATCAGGTACATTTTGTGTATCAAGCTGTTAGCTGCTCTGTTGTTTTCCTTTATCTTATCTTCAAGCATGAATTTAAGTGTGGAGGAGAAAATACTAGCAATGTTAAGAAAACAAAATTCAAAATGTCTGAATAGGAAAATAATTATCGAGATTAGCAAATGTTTGACAGCCATCTAGAGCAAAGAGTGTTTAAATCAAACACAGATCATTGGTAAAATTTCCCTAAAGAATATAATTTAACAACCATTTCTATGGCATTTATATTGTATTAAGTATAACAAGTAAAGTAGAGATGATTTAAAGCATATGGGAGGGTGAGTGTAGGTTATATGTAAATGCTACACTATTTTACAAAAGGGACTGAGCATCTTCAGATTTGGTATCCATAGAGTTCCTGGGACAAATTCCCTGCAAGTATCAAGGGCTGACTCTACATAGGTTCTTCCTTTTAATACTAGAGTTAATGTTCAGAAAAGCCCAACCATATCCTGTGTGAAACTAAACCATGAAAAGGAATACCAGATTTGCAAAGATGAAGCAAACATTGTCTAAGGGGAGGTGGGTATTTTCAAATAGCAAAGAATAACCTAAGATAGCTACTAATTAAATAGCACATTAGTGCTGAATAATAGGAAAGTGGAATTGGTAGCAATCTGGGAAAGGTGGCACAATAATCACAATTTGAATGTGGCTGAAAGTTACCCAGAGCACTGTACAGGATGCCATTGCAACACAACTCAAAATACACTGAGCAAATGCATTCACTTTTATTAGCAACAAACAAATCACAATTATATTCTGATGTTTAAGACTACAAACTTCTAACAATTTTGGTATGTGAATATCATTCTCTCTCTCTCTCTCTCTCTCTCTCTCTCTCATATATATATATATATATATATATATATATATATATATATATATAAAACCCACCCCTAAAGATATGTAGAAATTGAAATAAAATAGAAAATAAAACAAAAATAAGGAAAATAGATATAAAAAGTAAATTGATTAAAATTTATATTTCTCTTTTTAAAAAGTCAAACATGCATCAAAAATGAAGATAAGGCATTGAAACCACAATCTTTATAGCTTCAGAACAATTTTGAGCTACTTTATTAAATTATGCAGAGTGCAGACGCTCTTTGGGGCAAAATAAAACCCTCTGTAGAGTATCATAAACCTCAGCTCACATTCATAATTAGGACTTTTTGAGTAATATACTTTTCAAATAATCCATCATTTTAATTGGAATTCTGAAGTTATAATGAACTATTAGTTTCTTAGACAAAGAAAAAAGCAGATATTCAATCTCTGAATGTTAAAGTTGGCAGCTAATAATTTTTCAAACTTTAATAAATTCTAGAAGTACAAAAACAGTTCTATTGGCCTTTGTCCTAAATATACTGTTATCATTACACCTTTCTTATTACAACTGGTTAATTATTGTCTAAATTAGTGAACAATTCTGATCTAATTTAAATGTATTTCACATAATAATTGACTATGAGAGGCTCTGTCTGCTGCTCTTAGGTATTTTGATTTTTTTTTTCTGTAGGTAGTATAAAACCCCCTAATCTAGTGTGTGTTTTAAACAAGAGAAGAGAATAAAGACATCAGCCATCACATGGGAGATTCTGGTAGTAGACTATGAAAGAACAGATGAGGACCTAAGTCAATAGATGAAAACAGAGACAATTCTAAGGCAGAGAAATTAATTGAATGGGGAAAGAGAAGGGCTCTATAATGTCTCTGGTATAACAGGGATATAGTGGTGCCTTTAAAACTAAAATATGGAACACATAAATAGGACTAAGAGAGCAAGGCAGGTGAAAACAATGATTTAGCAAATCAAGAGGTGAAAATAAACAATGTGAAGTCTAGAGGGACAAGTGTAGACTACAACAATGATTGATGGGTCCATGAGGTTGAAATAATTTTCACAATACACCAAAGTGTAATCGGCATAATATGCTCCAAAAGTGATGGGGAGTAAAACAGGTGTCCCCTCAGCATGACAAAAAGACAGGGGAACCAAACTGTGCTATTAACCGTCATGAAATTGAAATTAAACAAATGGTAATTTTATATGAGTGTCCCTGATGAAGCAGTGAAAAATCACTTGATTAAATTTCTACCCTTGAATTTGTTTACAAGTTCATTGATGTTTAATTGACACATACATGTTTAAACAGACATATATCTACATCCATCACCATCATAAACACGTCTCTTATCTCCAAATTTCCCTCTGGTATGGTTATAATTGCTCCTTCCTATTCCTTTGCACCACACCCTGAACACCAGGCAAACACTGATCTGCTTTCTCTCATAATGGATTTCTTTGGGTTTTCAAGCATCATAGAATATGTTCTCATTTGTTTCTGCCATCTTTCAACCCAGCTTAATTATTTTGAGGCCTGTCCATATTGTTGTGTATATTAATGGTTCATCCCTTTATGAAGTCGGTTATGGTTGATTTTTGTCCTGGTTACAAGTAAAATGCTCCTGCTTCTTTGAATCCTGAATAATTTTTGATTTACTGCAGACATAGAATTAACTTCTTGGGAGTTGTATTTCTGTAATATTCTTTAGCTTTGTGCCTGGATTCAGTGATATTACTTGAAAGTAGTTTGATCCTTTTAAAGCTTGCTTTCAAATTTTAGTAGGTGAGGTCAGAAGAATACATAATCCAGTGCTAATTTTGTCCCCACTTCCCAGGCAATACTTTTCTGAGTATCTCACTTAATGCTTTTTGGATAATGAAGTTTTTCCACTCTTGCTACTGGTGACACAAACTATTCCTAGCCCTGAGTGAGCATCTGAGTGTTCCTCTGCTCCGCAGGAAGTTTCTTTCCTTGAATTTGAGTAGTTTCCTTATATGCTTATATGGACTGAATCTTAATCACGCGAACTGCTCTGCAGTACTCTACCTCTAAACTCTAGTTGCCTTCTAGTTGCTGTCTTTTACCTCCACAGCCTGAACTCTTGCAAGCTACTGGCCACATCCCCCCTTTCCTGTGTTGTGACCCTGGAAAGTATAGATGGGGGCAACTGTAGGACTTATCTTACTTATTTTCCCTTTCTCAAGAGTACTATTCCTAAACTGCCTGATGTTCAGTATCTGAAAATGCTGATTGTTTCACACATGTTGTCTATTTTATTCAGCTGTGCTGGGTCCTAATTGCTGCATTTTGTGAAGAACAGAATGTCCAGTTTATGACATATTCTATGTGGCAGCATGCAGAATGCACTGCTAGGAAATTTCAAAGTTCAGTGGTTAGCTTAAGAAAAACCACACTTGCAAGTCTTTGAGTTTCTGCCAAACAAGTCATTAGGCTGGTTTGAAAGAGCAAAGAACAAACAGAAAAATCTATGGTTAATCAGACTTGGGGACTAGCAGACATTTTCTTGAAGGTGAATGAAGTGAACTTGTCACATTAAGGAAACCTAATAATATTTGTTTCCGGTGAGAAAAAATTGTATTTTTAAGCAAAAAACAGAATTTTAGAAGACTTACACACCCACTATGAGCTTGAGAGTTTCTCAATATGTAATACTTTCTGACTAGATCAGTGGTTAAATTAATTAATGGGATTTAGGGATGTTATATAACAAAACATGTTAATATTTAGAAGACGTACATTATTCAGTAAACCAATATTTTCCAAGTGATCAATCTATGATGCTGTATAAGTACGCATGGATAAAAGAGCCATCTAAAGTACAAGATAGGCTAAAGAACAAAAAAAGATACAATTTTAAGAGGACATGTTGCAATTAAGCTTAAGACACTATCACCTGCTGCATTTGGGTGTATTATTAAAGTATTTTGTCTCTTACTATCTGTATATTAGGATGAAGCAGGATTTTATTCATATACAACACATTGCAGGACTGCAGGTGTGGCTCAAGTGGTCGAGCATTTGCCTGGCAAGTGCAAGGCCCTGAGTTCAAACCTCACTACCACCAAAGAGCAACACATTGCAGAAGACATATGAGAATCTAATTGACTTTCCATTAAACCACACATTCAAAGATTTGCAAAAATGTAAGTCAATGCTACTTTTCTCACTGTTTTTTGGGGGGGCTGTTGAATAAAGGGTCTTATGCCCACTAGACAGGCACTCTACCACACTCAGTTCTTCTTTGTGTTTTCAGAGTCTTACATTTTTCCCAAGTACTGTCTTTCAACTACAATCCTCCTATCTATGCCTCCCCTATAACTGGGATTACAGACATGAACCACTTCAGCTTGACTTATTTGTTGAGATGGGGGTCTCACTAACTTTTTCTCTGGACTGGCCTCAAATTGCATTCCTCCTGATCATTGCCTTCCAAGTAGCTAGGATTAGGCATGAACCACTGCACCCAGCCCTTAATTTTTGTTTTTGAAAATACAGTCCTTACATAGAAAGTACAACATATGTTAACATGCAACAGGTTTATTATTTTAAGTGAATTAGTAAGTAGTTTTAAAAGCTCTACATTTTAGTTTCTGGCATGATAAAAAATCAATAGCTTTAACTGATACAAACATGAGCTCTTTGAGTTCCTCAGCATCTTTTACAAAGGTTATTTGGGGAACAAAATATCTGAGAATTTTTAATCTAGATTTGAAATTTTCTGATTAGAGATAATATTTTAAGCCACATTTAGGGAGAAGTGTCTTAGCCCAAAAATGAGGTCCCAGGCCAGGCACAGTGGTGTACATCTGTAATCCCAACGCATAGGAGGCAGAGCAGAATGATAGGGTATTCTAGGCCAGACTGGACTATGTAATGAGTTCTAGGGTAGCCTTGAGTGCATAGTGAGACCCTTTCTCAAAAAAAAAAAAAAAAAAAAGAGGCTCAAATACAGAAATCTGAGAGACATCCTCATCTTCCTCCTGTCTTTCACCTCTATACATCTAATATGCCTTTATAACTTGCTTATTTTATCCTCTAAGCAGAGTCCTAATTTGTCCTTCATGATCTATGAATTAATTGCTTAATTCAGGCCCTCATCATGTCTCTCTGACAACACTGCAGTAGCTAATCCTTGCCCAGGCATTGCAGTCATTCCTTCAAAGCCATAATATTAGAGCAACCATCTGAAGCCGTTGTTTGGTTTTGTCTTACTCGTGTTTGAAAGAGCTTTGAAGCCCATGCTTTGCAGTTAAAAATTCAAACTCCACATAAACAAGAAAAATGCTTCAGATTCCACTTAGCTCAGGCTACCTCTCCAGTCTCTTTTTTCTTTATTTAAAATAAAATTGAAGCCCAAAACAATGGGTTTCATGATGACATTTCATACTTGCATACTATGTTCTTCTGTTGTATTCTTTTATTGTATTCACCCCTGTCACCTTCACTTATCCCCCTCCCTTCTCCTGTCATGTTGGAATTAACCTAGGTGCCCATCAACAGATGAATGGACAAAGAAAATGTGGTTTGTATGCAATGGAGAAATATTCAGATATAAATATAAAGAAATTATGTCATTTGCAGGAAAATGGGTGGAACAGGGGATTATTTTGTTGAGAAATAACCTATCTATTTTATACAAGAATACCTACATGTGAATCTTAACATTGTTGCCACTGAAATCGCCATCTGTTTTTCACAATGAAATACATTTTTCTGTAGTCTCACAGTATTTGTCCATGTTGTCACATACTCCAAAACGTGAGTAATTTAAACAAATAACTGATTGTTTCTAGAGTAATTTTTATCATCTCATTTTCATGAATAACAAACCTTACTAAAATGGTGTGTCTAGACAATGGTTACTCAAAAGTTTCCTTCTAATCTGATAAAAAACAATTATGCAGTAAAATCAGCCAGAAATGATCTAAACAGGCAGTTTTAATTGTCAAAAAAACATTTATTCATAGGTTTTGTTTTCTGTAATGTTTTCACCTACTGCTCATTGTAATTGACTGAAGATTTGTTGAAACTTGTAATGAACTTCATGTTGTTATTTGTTTAATCTATTAATAATTTAGGCATTTATAAATTTATCTGCAGCACTTTTTTCCCACTATATTATCATTTTATAGTATGGGTTCTCCTGCCTCAACTTTTTCAGAACTCATTGAGTTGGAGGAGAGGGCATTAGAAGAATGAATACGCAGTAAAGTTAAAAGTAAACTTACCATTTACAAGTAGATTTTATGCCACCATTTTCCCCCAAACACATGCGCCCAAAAGCCAGCACACAGCATGAAGATAGTTAGCAAAAATCCTATCCAAGTACATTTATTATTTGGGATATAGGATACTAAAGTACTATATATAACAGGCTTCCCCAAAAGATACTGCAGGATGGCAATTTGCAATGGAAACATACCAGTATTGCAATTTAATTAATGTGCCATATGCTGTTATTTCTAATTTGCTGTTGTTATGCACCTAAATCGTAAGTCTTCCTACATTTTAAGTTTCACTATTGGAAAATTAGGGTTTTTTCTGACATGATTCTGAGTTCAACTACTTACAGCAGTGCTGTGCTTATCAACAAAATATGAGATCTTATTAAATCACTTTTTTCCTGTAATGAAATGAGCGTACTTATCTTTGAAACTCACAGATGATGGGAAAGGTAAATCATGGTCATTATACATTAAACAGAACCATGGATGATTTATTTTGAAAAAGCGATTAAGTCTCACAGTGTCTAAGGAATCCCTTTCTCGCATACATTTCAATATAACTTCTTTTTCCATTGGAATTTTTTTATAAAAAATAATTTTTATTTACACCACTCCAAAATTACTTAAAAACATTTGTTTTCTTTTAAACTGAAATGGATAAAAATTTTACACTATCAGTCCACTAAAAGTTTTTAGATGTTTTATTTGAATAGTAGATTATGACAATGAAAATATGAAAATGAAGCATGTGACAATGAAACAAAGAGAAAAGGCAGATTTTATTGTTTGGATCAAAGGCTTACAAAAGTCATGTCTCAATGCTTGCCTGAGATCTTGATTAACTGAAATTTCTAATTTTTCAAAGTCCGTGTGATACTCCTTGTTTCTCAAGTTACTCTTTATAGAAACATAACACAGACAGTTCAGAACAACTAGTCCTTCTATATTAAACCTAAACTACTAGAAATAATAACAATAATCACTCATGCATGAATGAACTAAAGTTAAAGAAAAAAATTTCTCAGAAGACAAAAAAAAGAAGTAAGCACAAATTCCTACTGTTTGGGGAGCACACTGGAGCCCATGCTTGCTCTCAACTAATCTGACAATCCCAATCATGTTGGGTTGTTAGAACCTCCTTACCCACTACACAGGGGAATGAGAGCATAAGCAAAGATGTCTTCCTACAATCAGGAATGTGCAAACCTACAAAAAGAATGGTTTTCTCAGCCTTGGCTCTGGGTAGAATAGAAAATAGAATGATTTGTCTCTTGAGATTTTCCAACTAAGGAAATGAATAATGGTGTAGGACCTGGACAGAGTCTACCAAAAAGAAAAAGAAAAAAAAATAAAAACAAACAAACAAAAAACTACTTGCTCCAAACTGCAAGCCAAACTTTTAGTTTTAAGTGATTTCAGATGGAAATTCAACTTCTTGGCAAAACATAGCCTAAATCTTTTAGCAAATCCACTGAAATCAAGCCTGACAGGATTTCCATGGTTAAAATTCCTGGCTACATCAATTACAATGAAAAAATACTATAACAAATAAACAGACAAAAATGACCATCAGAGAATCAGGCCAAAAATCCACATGCTACTGTGATTTTAAGAAAAAAAGACTATAAGTCAGTGTTAAGTTAATAAAGGAATAAAGAAAACAAAGCTGTGAAGAAATCAAAGGTTATTGAAATGGGCCAGGCTTTCGTAAAACATCCAAATGGAGCTATTAGAAATGACAAACGTACTAGTATGTAATAACTAGAATTAGGAACTCAATGATTTTCAATGGAAAATAGAAATAGTAAACAAATATCATATCCAAAATATAGAATGAAGAAATTAAGAGCAGTGAAACAAGAAGGACAAAGAGAGGGCAAGTATGAAAGATGAGGAAGAAATACACAGAGAGAGATAGGTTTGCATGGGCCTAGTCTACAACCCAGGTCATTATGGAAGGGGAAGAGAGGAGGAAGACCACACAAAGGGTAATGACTCTGCATTCTTCAACTTACCAAAACATGAAATCTCAGATCTAAAAAACACAAATAATTACATAGCAGATAAGTGAAGAAAGTAATGTCTAGAAGTATTAAAAAATGAAGAAAGCCATAGAAAGATCTTAGTAGCAGCCAATGAAAAAGCTGCTTGCCTACACAGAAATGAGTATCAATACACTTCTCAACAGCAACAATAGAAATGAGAAGAGAATGGAATATTTTCAAGGACTGAAAAAATATAACCAGGCTTCTACAATCAGTGAAGCTATCTTTCAGTGATGAAAATAATGTTTTTACACAAATCAGATTGGAAAATGGAAGTTTACCAAAGAGGATTGATCTAGCGGAAGCATCTGAGGTACAAGAAACAAGAGCATACAAAGAAAACTTTTAAATATTATCATTTTAGGTAAACAAATATTGATTATATAAATATGAAAAACAAAAAAGAGCAAGCTGGAATAATTGTCCTGGAAAAGGAAATAATTGGTTTAAGTACTATAGGAACTTATTTTTTCAAAAGAATAAAACATACTAATAATGTTAATTTGACTGCTAAATTAAATAAATATCTTAAAATGTCTAGGACATCACTGAAAGAATAGAAGTAAAATATAAATGGAATAAATAGAGATCCTTAATCCAAAAGAAAACAAAAAATGATTATGGCAAAAAACATGAAAAAACTGAAACATATGGAAAGCCTCAAATAAGACAGTAGAATGGAAAACACCCATATCAGGTGTCACAACCAACATAACTTGATTAAATTATACACTTAAAAAGACTAATATTGTGAGTCTGAGGTTTTAAAATCAGACTGCATGCCACTTATAAGAAATTCTTAATATTTCAAGATCGAGCAAATTTACAAAGGTAGTTCAAAATACATGAATGTAAAAAGTACAGGATGTAAGTAACAGCCATGAACCAGTGGCCATGAAGAACCATACAAATTAAATGTGGAAAACAAGTATCCTTTTCAAGCACACATGGAACATTTTTAAATGATCAAATATCAGGCCATAAAAAGTCCATAAATTTCAAACCATCTGAATAACAATATTCACTGACCATAAAACAAAATTTAGAAGTCAATAACAAAAAAGATATATTAAATCTCATGTTTATCTTTATTCATAAAATTTCTAAAGTTTAGAAGTTAAGTTTAAAAAACACGTAGAACTAAATATTATAGAGAGTTGTAATAACTTTTTAGGTTCTGAAAAATATAGCCTTTCCAAAACTATTGATAGATTGCTACTCTTCATTTTAAGCTGCTTCTTTTAGATTTAATAAAACTAATACACTGAAGTCCTTGGTTTAGTAGCATAAAAACAAAATTTAAATGTTAAGTTTCATCATGAAAAAGTAGCACTTTTTTCCATCACTAGACAATGAAGAAGATGTAAGAACATCAACTCTGGAGAAAACTGTGGGTGAAGGGAACTCAGAACAAACCAGAGTGCCTGAATGATCAGAAGCAAAAGGTGAATGGGTTAAGAACTAAGAGCAAGGAAGGACAGAGCCCAACAATGCGCTATCATCACAGAAAAGGAAAAGCATTTTTCTCTTAATGGTGGAACAAAAGCTCAGAATGGTGATACCAAAAATACTAGTTGATTTCATGTGACTTTGAAATCCGATTATTGATGTTACATATAAACAATGTTGTATCAAACCTACATAGATGAAAAGACTAGAAGGAGAAAATTTAGTAAGGAACCAAAAATAAATAAATAAGTAGAAGATAGAAGAAAAGGAAGAAATGTTATCAAAGTGGTTATAAAATACACAGAAAGATAGAAACATGTATGGCTTTGTGTTATTCCCAATTTGAACATAAAGGAGATACAAAATTTACTTTTCTTAATTCTTTAATAGGAAATAAAATACTCAACTGAAACTTAAGTTACTATTTAGCTTTTTAATATTAAAAACTCTGCACAAGATCCTTGATTAATTATAAAATATCTTTCTTTTTCATTAAGTTTTGTAAAATTTCCTCTGATTTTTCTTTGTCTATGCAAATATATTTAACATTTAATTACTCTCATGACTTTCCTGGCATTCTTATTCTCTTTACCATAGCGTGTTTCTGAATAAAAGATTTCCTTTATTCTTTGTGTGATTTCTCTGTAGAATAGAGGAGAGTAAAAAAGGGACAGTAAAAATCGGGTTCCACATCTTTTGTCCCATTTTATCCATTTTATGCTGCTCTCAATTTTGAAAACCAGCCTATGTATTCAACATGAATGGCAATATGAAACCTAAAATGATTTAGCATCACTTCAGCACTTTATTAAAGCAAAATTATTATTGACTAGACTACAGCAATTAGGTTCAATTTTGTCAAAGGACACAGTCATATATAAAAGTTACATTATGGATGACTTAGAAATTGTTTATAGGCCTACCTTCTGGTTTCATTCATGTACCTTGTAGAAACATGTCATATGTGAACACCTTTCCACACAACATGTTCATATTTTTTCCATTTGGTACATCTAAGTTACTCTGAAAAATCAGAGTCTAAAACTTAAAATGTGGGAAGATGACAGCTAATCATTGTCTTCAACATAGTACTATATTGAATAGAAAGTGTAAATTTTTCTCCTATCAAATATGAAAAGGAATATAATTTGATGGTATAGCAAAATATTCCTTCTGTAGCCATCCCAACATGCTCATCATAAAAGCAAAACTAAAACAGCAAAGAGGTATTTCTTCAAAGTTTTTACGTAATTGTGACACCAGTTAAACTGTATAAAGAATCACCCAAAATTTTGCTATAAGTCTTCAGTGTTCTGCCTCAGGGGGAAAAAGCAGCATACAATTACTCTTACAATTTTTCAATTATAACTTTTTTCATTCAAACAAACCTTAGTGTACTTGAAAAATACTAAAAGAAAGAGGCAGAGTAGAGAGAGAAAAGAAAATCAATGTAACTTTAGAGCACAAAATAAAAACATGTTGTTACAAACGAGTATGAAAATTGGGGCCAAACATTACACCATGAATTTTCAAAATGTAATGAATAGCCATCATGATTTTTAAGCAATTGTACAGTACAGAAATGCAAGGTGTTAGGCAGAGGGAAGCAAAACAAGATTAAGTGGTAGAAGTGCTCAACCACATGGTATAATGGAAAAAAACAAAAGAACAATAAAAGTGAAAGGGAAATCAGAAGTGATAAAAGAGGAAGTGAGATTACTGAAAACAAGGTAGCAAGAGTTAAAGTGATAATGCAAACCAAGAGAATAAGAAAAGATATTAATAGAGTCAGAAAGAATTAGAGAGATGGTAGAATGTATCACAGGGAACAAAATCATACATGCATATGCATATAAATAACGACAAAGAAAATATTTAGGTAAAAATAAAGGAATTGCTCCCAAAATAAAAGACTTGAAATAACATTTTGGGGAAAAGATAAAAACAGAAAGCATGTCCCTAGGTAAAATAATCCACAGCAGGCAGCACTAAAATAATGTTCTAGTGAAATCACTGGACTTCATTCATAGGTGAAGAATCCTTCAATCAGCCAAGAAAATTAAAATTTTCTGAATTCTGTAATAATAGGAAAAAAGAACAAGAGTAATACTGTCCTCAGTCATAATGAACATCAAGTGTAAGGCAAGAGATAAACGCTTTTGAATGTGCTGGAATTCAGAAATAAATATTTGATATATTGTAAGAACTTTTGTAAATGCCACAATGTACCCCTACCCAGCACAACAATAAAAAAATAAGAGTCTGTTAGAAGTGAGCTTTGGTCAAATGAGATGTTATGATAATAAAGGAAATCGCCAACGGTGTAAGTCCCATTAAAAGCAAATCCCCAAGCCCCAGTGGAGCCTTCAGATGTTTGCAGGTCTCCACAGCTGACAGCAACCTCCTGTTATACCCTGTATAACATGAGGTTCTGATCCAGTGATCCAGAACCTCCCAGCTAAGCCTTTCCCTGATTCCTGAACCACACAAACTATGATATCATCCTTATTTATTGTTTTAAATTGCTATGTGTTAGAGAAACTGGTTGTGCAATAATAAATAACTAAAACAGGGCTCAAAAAGTATTGGATCTGAAAAGGTTATAATACTGGAAAATAAGAAGATTTTTTTTTTAAAGGAGTTGTTTTCCCACAGAGGAAAAGTGATAGCTATTACTTTTTTTTTTTTTTTTGTGGAAGGGCTTCCACAAACCATTTGTATTGGTGTGTGTTTCCTCTGATCATAGAACTCCAAAATTTGTGCGGAGCTCATGTTGGGAATAATGAAAGCACCGAACTCTGGCTGCATTGCTGCTCTGAGGGCAGGATGGTGGTTGATAAGATGAGAATGGCTTTATGTGGCCAGACAAAAGATAAACACGGTTTTACAGACAGATACAGGCCAAGTGGCAGAAACATCGAGCCAGAACTATCTCAGAGTGATCTAACCACGGAAAACTTAGGAGGAAGCCATAAGCCCAACAGTATGAGTTTATGTAGGTTGGGTACATGAAGAAGAGTCAATATTGATCACATTAATGAACTGCAGGAGAGGCACTCCCAGTGAGTGAGGGGATCGCCAAAAAACCTAGATACATACTCAAATGCTCCAAGAAAATGGACCAATTTTATTTTTTTTTATTTTAATTAGTTAGTTAGTTAGCTAGATAGTTAGTTAGGCAATACTGAGGATTGAATTCAGGGCCTCACACTTCCTAGGCAAGTATTCTACCACTTGAGTCACTCTCCAGTCCTTTTGCTTTTGTCTGTTTTACCACATATGGTTTTGTACTTTTGTCTGGGCTGAACTTGGACTTTGATCCTCCTATCTCTTCCCCTCAAGTAAGGATTACAGGCATAAGCCAACATGCTTGCCCAAGGAAAAACTTTTAATACCTGATATGGCTAATATAAGGTAAGAGCTGTACCTTTTCCCTACAGGGGATGAAAGACTGGAAGATTGGAAGTTGAAGGCTCCCAGCCTTCAACTGGGAATGGGTAGGTTGAAAAAACCAGGGAAATAGTTGACCACAGCATCCCCTCAACACCTGGAACAGAACTGTAGAAGGGAGAACTTTAACATTGTAAGGTTCACTTTTGACTATTACAAGAGATGTAATTATGTCTAAGACCTTGTGTTTTGCTCTTTATATAGTAGTCTAAAATAAATAAAAATGACATTTCATTCTATAATAACAGATACTATGCAATTATCAGCACAACAGAAACTCTTTAACTCCAACCCAGACCTTCAAACGGTGAACTGCTACTGACTGGTAACAATATATGGTAAATAATATTAATTCAAGTCTCACCACTTACAGAAGAAACCAGCTTCCAGAAACAAACTGGCACGTAGCATAGCATAACATACTTGTTCTGCCATGGTCTCATCCAAGCTGTCCTAATAGATATATTTATAATCCATTTTTAGAACAGTTGATAAGCATTGATTGGAACAAAGCTAAAAATTAAGACCTTTAATGCATTTTGTGGAAAATACAATGTAAAACTAAATAAAGTTAATATCCATATTCTACTTGTATCCTAATATCTGATGTTTATTGGTTTAAAAACACTTTAAAACTTTAAGCTTAAAAAAATAAGCAAATAAAAACAAAGAGAATCTGTCAACACTACCTCTGAATATGACTCGCTTGATTACAGAGATGTAGTCTTCGGGCTCCTGCTTGGTTGAGATCTCCCATCTGCTCACAGGGATGCTTAATAATTTATAGAGCTGATCCGAACTTCTCATTCCACAAAGTAGAGTGACTACAGTTTCTGGTGGGTGAAGTATTTTTTCCAGAAACTGACATTTCTTTGGAGTTAGATCCTTAAGCAGGTTATTCGATAATATCAAAAGTTTACATTTGTAAGAGTTCAAGCTTAGCAATTCCAAATGTCTAAGAGAGAAATTCTCCAAGCGATATAACAGGATGGTTTCTCTTTTCACAATATGCAAAAATATTTCCCTCAAGTACAGGGCCCATTCCTCAGCGTCTTCTTCATACATCACTATGATATCTTTTGTCATCCCTAGAAGAGAAAATAATGCATTATTTTTCTTTTATTTGAAATGCTAACAGCAATACAATAATTTTCTTATACCAGAGGTGAATGAGAGAATTTATATTATCCCATCATAAGTGTATAGGACTACAGATACCATAAGGATGCAACACAGTTCATGCTCTATCTCCTCTGTACTCAACGTACAGCATAAATCTCAGATGGTCAGCAGAGATAAGTGAGAGGCCTTGTGGAAAAATGGACACTATCCTGTTGGGTTAAGGGTGCTGGTGCCCAAGCATGGTTCTCCAGTGACTACAAATTTTACTTTAATTATTATTGTATTTCACTCATTTGAGCCACTGTGTTCTAAACAAATGTTTAAAAACAAATAAGTCTTGTCGAAAGACGAAACAGAGAAAAAAATTAAAGAACTTCAACTTATTTCTTCCAGGTATAGATGGGTACATACATCCCCAATTGGGGACTTTCCATCCCCAATTAACCAACAAAATAAAAATATACTTTAAAAAGAAAGAAATTCAATACCAGAAATGAACTAAAGGTGGTAATCTCATGGCAGACACTAAAAAGTTGATATCAATGAAATAAATGGGAAGTTCTGGTAGAACTGCACTAATCCTAAACCTAAGTCCCACTCTAGAATCAAGACTGATGAAGAACTGGAGTCAGCCCACTCTCAATGTCCTCATGCATTTCTTTCTTATCTGATAGCTGGTCACAGGTGTCTGCAGAAGCAGGAAAGGGTGTCACCACTCTCTACAAGCTGGGCTCATAGCTGAGTCAGTAAAATCAACCAACTCGCACATACTCAACCCTACCCATGAGAAGGAAGGGAACTTGTAGAAGACATTTTAGAGGGTCTGAATTGCCACTACCACCCAGGACCTCCAGTGAGAACAGGACACAAACAAATTTTCCTTCTCCTCCCTCTGACCACAAAAGGCAGACTGGAGTTTAGAGTCTGTTTTTCAAACAGTAGCTTGCGGGGAAAATTTAAAAATAAACTAAGATAAGGAAGGAAATTTAAAGGAAAATTTATCTGCCCATATTAAGCAAATACAAAGTCTAACTTGAGTTAAGAGAAACATGACCAATGTGAAAAACTAGCAGTAGAAATTAGTAATTATGGAAAGAGACTAAATAAATAATAACAATCTTAATATTAACAATAAAAATTATGGTCATCATAATAAAAGTAACTTAGCAGGAATTAAGTAGGGGAAAAATCTATGGCAGTCCTTCATAGTATTAAAAAGACTATAAATAAAACAATAAAACACAAGTTGATTTAATTTTAAAAATAATATGAAAGAGTATAATAAATAGGAGATAAGTTGAAAGCTGAAACAATACAATTACCTAGATAAAATTTTAAAGTAATGAGTAGATTCAATATAGATACTATTTTAATTTCTGGCCTAAAACAAAGCTTAATGTTTCTTAAAGCAAATGCAAAAATAAATAAATAAGGTAAAAGCAACTTGGTAAAATATACTTGGATAAGAGTCAGAAAAGGAAAGGATTAAATATAGCAATAATATAAAAGCTTAGAGTAGAAGAAAACAAAAGATACACTAAAAAATTTTATAATTTTTATAAAATACAAAAATTTAATATATAAAATTATATAAATATAAAATTATAAAATATAAAATATTTTATAATCAATATCTGACAGCAGGATTTCTGAATGAAAGCAGGCATGAGAGAACCTCTTGAAACTCTGGAAATGTTCTCTTTCTTGATCTGGTAGGAGGTCACATAAATGTATACATATACAGAAGTTAATCCACTCATATTTCTCAGGTTATGTGGATAAACAAACTGTAATCAGCAGGTATATTAGACAAAAGTAGAAGAAGACAGTCTCAGACAGTAGCTTTTCAAGAGTCTAGACACCAATTGGGTTTTATAGCAGGTGGATGGGGCATTTTTGGAAAAAGATTCATAGGAAATACAGTGATTATAATATTATCACACATATTTGAAAGTTTGAGAAAAGATGGTAATAATATAAGTTTGTTAAGATAGGATTTTTAAGTTAAAATAGGTACAATGCAATATTGTGCACATAAAAATTTTAAATGAAGTAAACATTAATTCCTGAAAAGCAAAAGAAAGGAAAGTGAAATAATACACCATTGGATCAATCTTATAAATATACATATAATGTAATCATGTAAAAACTAATTAATCATTTAACTGCAAGTTAGAATTAAAATATCCTAGAGACTAAAAGAAGAGTCAGATGAACTAAGAGATGTAATCCTTATTTAACATTACAATGGATAGAAGCCAACAGATAATAGCTAAAATTAACAAATCCAGAAATACCAATACTTATCATTACACAATATGTACAGGTAACCAATATAGCACATGGTAACTTATAAACATATACAATGTTTATCTTTTTGTGCATTAGTTAAAATAAATTTAAAAATGGGAAATAAATAGCTTGAATATGTGATAGAACAAAAAAGAAACATTTGAAAGCATTGTAGTTCTTAAAATGATTTGGGGAATGGAAAACTGTTGAGTGCCATTAGAGATGTTTTATCATTGTTCTGTATGAAAATATAACTTTAATAAAAATTTAAATAACAGAAAAAAATTCCAACCAGAAAATAGCAGGACCAAAGTAAAGTAAATGAAAATGTAAAAGCTTTGGAAAAGAACAGAGGGTAACTTGAAAGGATGTCTGTGCAGAACTCAGACTACATAATGACAGCATTATGACTGCATTACAAAACACAATGCAGAATGGCTGGGGGTATAGCTCAGTGGTAGAACACTTGCCTGGTATGCCCAAGGCTCTGGGGTATAGCCTCAACACTGCCAAAAAAATTCAAAATAAAAACTACTAACAAAATAAAAATCATTGTAGAACGGGGAAACCAAGCATTTGGGGATGGAGAAAGTAAATACTTGCTTCATTTTGTATAGAACTGAGACCTTCAATACTGCCTGCATTTGAAATGAGAATTTCAAAGTTACTTCCTTCTGTCAATATTTTTGTACTATCATTCATTTCACCCTAAACAATAATAAATAGGCTAAAAAGTACTGGGTAAAAAAAATTATCTGAAAATTAGTGCCCCTTCAATTTTATTCAATGTATACTGTCAAATTGAAAAACAGCATACAGAGTATGATCTCATTTTTATTTAAACAATCATTTCCTGACTATCTAAAATAATTTCATGAATTACTAGCAAGTCATTTGTGAGAGACGATTTTAAGCAAAGTATGGTTTTGGTTTTCTCACTCTTCCATAATGCTTACATTTTTATTATAAACTTCTATTATTTTACAAAACAAAATAATCATCTCTCAAAGTCAGTGTGGATGGTATTATGTAAAGCACCAAAACTCTAGCAATCCCCAGGTATCTTTTTGTCCTCCTGATACAGGGAGTGTATTTTCTCCATCACTGACGGGATCTTTGCATTTTTATCCAAATGTTAATTTTACATATTTTTTGTACTTCTGTCTTTTTTCATTATGTAAGTATTATCTCCAAGGGCACATACTTTATTTCCAGTTTATTGATTTCTACTTTACGCCCACCATAAATCTGTAAATAAATATTCAATAAGTTTTTAAGTATATTAATATATACAAAATGAGAAAAAATTCTGGCTGAAAGTATATAAGAATCTCACACAAATTGTGTGTGAATCATCATTGTAGTTCTGTTATTCTGTGTGTAGGGTCTCACCCAGCCTGGCTGCTAAGTATATAAGCACAAATATGATGCCACAATTTAGTACTTTTTTTTTTGAAGAACAGTAAAGGAAAAGTTTTCTTTTTATTATATATTTCAGCATAAGGTGCTCTATAGTTTATAAAAATATTGTAATAAAATAAACTAATATTCAAAATTAATAAGTGTTTAAGCTCTGTGTATTTTATATGCTATTTCTTTTAATTCTCAAGATTGCCTATGAAGTAAGCACTAATGTCATTCTCATTTTACAAATGGGAAAACTGAAGTGATATTAGAATCAGGATTCCAGTGCAGGCAGTTTGCTTGATAACCCATACTTTTAATCTCTAACAGCAAAGGTTATGACAGATTAAAATGGACTCTTTGATCATTAAATGGATCAGATTGGTCAATATTAAGCAGTTTATGGGGTAATCTTAACTATGTGAATGTTTTGTGGGACTCTGGTTACCTGTTTGAGAAAAAGGAAGGAAACAGATGCACTCCATTAATACACACATTATATATTCATCAATATATGTATAATATACATATTAATGATGGACTTCAAGAACACAGTTATCTATGTAGAATTTAGTTCTTGAATCTACAATCTAAATCAATAAAATTACAGAATGATTGCTCCCTTCTTATGAGGTCAGGTATCACAAAAGCCTGAGCTACATGGTATCAATTCTAGAAACAAGTATAACCTCCCTCTCACAAAATCCCAAGAAAATTATACAAGTTGTCCTTTTGAATACTCTGGGGCATTTTTTAAACTTATGTTGAAAATTGAGCCTTCTTTTTATATTTGTATTTGATTTAAACTTTGTCAACAACTTCCGTATGCCAGTTTTCAAGAGCCTAAAGATAAGTATTGAATGTCATTCCTTTCTTCTCTATAGATGAAATTTCTTCAGTCTTTGAGTCTTTAACTTTCTCAGTTATGATCTGCCGAGACTTTCCACGTACCAGGCAGGTTGCAAATCAGTTAACGTGTGCTACCTTATTTAATCCTCACAAAACTGAATAGAGTAGGTTTTACCATTCTTTTATGGATGATCACACTGAGCCCTAAGAGGGTTAGGTAACTTGTCAGAGTCACAAAAGGTAATCACTTATCTTTATGTTGCTTTCCACTTTTTTCCACATGAAACCAAGTTGAGTGTAAACACAAAAGGCCCTTTGAATAGTCATGCTATACTTTTTTTCTTTGTTCTAGAGAACAGAACCTTGAATTTGAGTAATATGTAGACTGCAGACCCAATGAAAGTTATCTATGAATTCTTAAGAGCAGACTAATAGCAACGTACTTTATTTTATACACTTAAACTAAACCAAGCCTAAATCATTACTCTCCTGATTTAACAAGGGTTACTGTCCTAAAGATTAGTCAAGTTTTATAGATTGTGAAATGAAACAATAAATGATGAACCTGAAATATGGAAATACAAAATGTTCATTATCAGAAAGCTAAACCAAAATAAAAGAACATTATTATTAAAGATGCAATTAAAGTCTGCAATGAAGTTATTTAAAATGTAAAAGTAAATGACAGCATTTGGGCTGGAGGTGCAGCTCAAGTAATAGATTGCTTGCTTAGCAAGTATGAAGCCCTGGCTCAATTCCCAGTACTGTAATTAATTTAAAGTAAATGACATCATATTTTTGGTTTTACAGAAAAAAATATACCTGTACTAATTTTTGTAAATTTACTATAAAGTGTTCTTTCAGTCAACTTCTCATTTATTTATCTTATAAAATATTATAATGAATTTTTAAACGTGAAGGAAATTTATATCAATGACATATCAATAATTGCTTTTATACAGAAAACAGAATATACATATTACCAAAAGAATGAAACTAAACATAAATCAAGATTGTTCCTATTCAATAAGCATAGCTTCAAATAGCTGATTTCTAAAAATAAGTTCCAATCTCAAACCCAAGTTTTTATTGTGCATAATGGAAAAAATTGCATGATGCATATTTGTAATATTATTTTTTTTCTAACTGGTAACCAAAGTGCAGAAGAAAAACAAGGAGACAATTACAAAAAATAGTTATAGCCGCAATGGAGACAATAGTGACAACACGGACATTAACCTAATCACACCCACACATACATTAGTTAAATTATTCAACTTTGTAATGTTATTTCTAGTACCACAGGAAACAAAACTGGGGTTTTTCCAAAGGGAATAAGATGTTGAAACATTATAACTCATATTTCTCTTCCAGGAAAGGTGATTAATTTCACGTATTAACAGTGGAAGAAAGTACCAAGTGTTTCTTGGACAATATCTCTCTATATTTATGTAGTGGATGTACTGAAGCATTTCCCACCCCTCCCTAGAATACCAGCTTCACTTAGTGGTCAGTTATTAAATACAAAGATCACATCTGCCCTCTGATGCTGAAGGAGCTTCCTTACTGTGCACCTCCCTGCAGCTCAGAGGTACAGGAGATTAGTGAGCAGAGGGGTTTGGGATTATCTCAGACAAAGTGAGGTGGAAGTAAGTGTGTAACAGCTCCTGCATCCTATCATGGACAATTCTGAGTCTTATTCTACACAGTAATTAGAGGATCCTAAGTGATACTGAGTTATAATAATTGCTCAATGAACTATTTTGCTTATTAATATACACATCATGGCCTTTCTCCATTTCCTGCCTCACATGCTGCATTCTGTCTCTAGTGCTTCATTGACTCACCCTCTAAATAAACTCCCTGTTCTGAAGTCTATTTCTCAGAGTCTTCCTCAGAAATCTCTATACATGTACACTATTTAACTTACTTCTTTTCGAAAATAAGGGGTTATCAAACCATTTTAGGATTATGCTTTTTAGTTATAGTAAAGAATGATCAGCAAAAATTATTTTTATACAAATTCAGAGTTTTCTCCTTTCTTGCTCTTTTTAAGGTGCAAAAAAATAATTCTATGCCTCATAGAATTATACCTATACTAATACTTAACCAAGGAAGCAATTGTTTCTTTTATGTAAACAAACAGAATCAATTGTTAAATGATTTTGTCAATACCTCTCAACCTCCATATACATAAACTGAGAATGTATGTCTCACCTCCAATCACTTTTTAGACCTTGTAGGCCAACAAATAAAATTGAAAATAAAAAAAAAACCCTACAAGTATTGAGAAGGATAGTTGAGAGTACTGTCCTAAAAGTTGCATATAATATGCTTATCATGACATGGGAAATAGGTACCAAGCAATTACCAGCTTTTTCCAGTAACACTATATACAACTGAAAGCAGAAAGAGTATGTCTTAATGCTCCTACAATCATATCTCACCCAATAAGATATACAAAGGATTATAGATATCTTTGTTATTAAAATAATCAATTCTTTTCAAAGTTTCTATCTGGTGATACATTATGTTGGAAGTAGTTTTTAGGTGTCTAAGAGGAGTACGCATGGACCATATTTTTGGAAAACAAACAACATTAATAATAGTATAATTTTATAGTCTCTAACTGTGCATCAGGGATTTTCTTAAAGATTTATTTAACCTCACAAAAATCCTATAAGGTAAGTGTTATTTTATAATTATTTTGCTTTCAGGAAACTGCAGCTTTTTATATCAATTAATTTACTTGCTCAAGATTAACCTAGTAAGTAGTTCAGTTGATACTCAAACCCAGAGCATCAAGTTCAAACCAAAAATTATACTGATCATCTAGTCTACTAACTAATGACTGTTCACTTACTAGTACTTTAGTCCACTTACTAATAACCATTTAGGATGAATCATTCAAAGTCTCCAATATAATATGGTTATTTTAACTGAACTACAATGGATCAAGGGTTCCCTGTCCAGAATACACA
Organism: Castor canadensis; assembly: GCF_047511655.1. Lineage (NCBI taxonomy): Eukaryota > Metazoa > Chordata > Mammalia > Rodentia > Castoridae > Castor > Castor canadensis. The sequence continues at coordinate 34,891,565 of NC_133394.1, read as the reverse complement.
TCAGTCAAATTCTTTTTTCTTTCCTCACTTCTATACTTCACTGGGCAGTGTCATTGCTAGTGACACACTCACTCAAAACTAGATTAGAATAGAATATTGGGCTTCAATTGGTACAAATTGTTAATAGTTCATTTATTTAAAAAACAATTCTAGATCTGTACAGAGGTTTAAACAATGTTTCAAACTCACTTAGTACAAATTTGAGGAATTGTATTCCTGAAGTATCTGCATCCGTCCTCTCCTTTTATTGTCATTACTCTATAGATTATTGATTCTAAGACAACTCAGGTCTTGAGACAGCACATTGTTTTATGTTATTTTTAAGAAAAAGGGTAATACGTTCAAATAAACTAAAATATACTAGAAATTATAAAGTGAATTCTAATTTGAACAGGAAAAAGTCATGTCATAGTCAATGAAATATCATAGCATTATCATCTCACACAGTCTCTTAAGTACCTCTTATTCATCCCACTCAGTCTCAGAACTGATCTCTTTAGGACCTGTTTACTTTCTATAATGTCCCAGATTGATCCTTCTACTAGAGGCTGGCCCTGTGGATTACATACCCAGACACCCACGCCTACTTCAATGGAAGGCTGCAGCAAAGCATCAAAAGATGAAAAGGATAATGGGGTTATTTATTGGCCCTCCCACTCAGCCCCCATTCCAGTTTTGGCAGTGGCTGCTTTCTTGCATTGCCCTTTGTGTGAGGCTTTTCTCCATCACTCTGGTTTTCATGCAGCTCCAATAACCAATTTCCCTTCCCTTCCCTCACAGCCATAGTAAAGGATTCCTGCTGCTGTTAGTCTAAATGCTTCACAATCTATCCCTTCTTGAATTCTTCAGTCCTGCATGTCTCAGTAAATAATCCCTTTATTATGTTTTTTTTTCCAGTTAAAATCTTTAGTGGTACCATCTGCTTCCTGCCAGGAGCCTGATTAATACAAGTATAAAGATCATCCTCAGAAAACAGAATCTGTAAGGTGGATTTTAGAACTGTGTTGCTCTCATTATTTTGGAGGATACATAGTACACTGGCAATTTGTGGCATGCAGAGGCACCATGTGACTGGAGTGTTCACCAGTTATTATTGGGGTGGAGTGTCAGTGAAAAGTTTTAGGCGATCTAATGTTATAGAACTTAGTTAATATGTAGAGGTAGGGATTCTAGGGATTTGGAACAGGTGTGGGGTGGAATGGCTGCTCAGACAGATGTAAAGAGCATGTGCACATACAAAGATAGCCAGAACTCCTGTCACAGCAAAATCCCTCCAGGATTCTTAATATAAGAGCATTGTTTAGGAAGACATAGAATTATAAGACTTAGATATAAGGAAAATAAGGCCAACATGTGTCTGACAACTTAGAAATTCCAAATGTTTCTGGATTTTCCTTAACAGATGGAACTGGTATTTCCTTATAAAAATAAGCAAAGAAACAAATAACAACAAAAACAAGTTTTCAAATACTTGTCTTGAGGCAATTTCCTTAGAATTAAAGTCAACTTTTCTTAATATCTATGCCAATATTACCCACTGATTGCCTATAGGATCAACAAACTGAATTTGATTTCAAAAGGGAAAGAGGAATATTCTAGAGAGACTATCTGGTCAGCATGAGTCTGAAAGTATAGATGGGATGATTTTTAAGGGTTATTAAACTGAAGAAGGAAAAATAGAAAATTGGATATATGTGGATTTATCATATAGCATTCAGGATTTACTGTTAACTCAAATATATGGAGTGACATTACCAGCCTCTTAGAATGGTTGATTAAAGCTTAGAATCCAAGGTGGCCTATACTCAAGGTAGCTGCATTGCATAAATGTTCCTGCTAGGATAAAGATTAGGTGTCAACAGGTAAACCTTCTGTAAAAGACTAGGTGGTAAATACTTCAGGTTTTGTGGGTCACAAGATCTCTTCTGCCCTTCCTCCTTTCTTCTTCCTCTTCCTTTTTGTGCAGCACTTAAAAAGCATAAAAACCATTCTTAGCTGGTGCAAACAGGCACCAGCTGCTTTTGTCACTGGCTGTAGTTTGCTGACGTGCTCTCTAAAGTGTTTTGAACATTCTCTTCATGAGAATTAAGAAATCTATTCATGCACTGTGTTGTCTGTCCTTTGCAGCATGGAGATAATGATTAGGATTGGACCTCTGAATTAAATGTTCTGATGCGAATTGGAATAATGAAGTTTTGGATTTATAGAGAATAAATGTCAGCATTTAATCATTACAGACAATGTAAGCAATCTAAGTGTTTTAAACTGCAATGATCATAACGGCAATTGAGGGGTATCTATAGGGATGAAATATGTATATAGCCTATCTTTATTTCATCTAGATAAATAAAAAGTCAAAATTTGAGTGCAGAAACAGACTGCAATTGACATAATGGAAATTCACAGATTCTTAAGTTAATTATATACTCAGAGGCATTTGACTGAGGAAAGATCAAGTCCCTTTGACAAATGATTCTTCTGTGCTCTTATACATAGGTACGAAGAAGATCCTCTAAGCCTTCCTCACACTGACTGGCTTCCACGTGTACAGTGGGTGAAAGAACATCCATAGCAGAATGCCAGAAAATATCTTCTAGTGACATATACTGTCATCTAGTGATAATAATGGTCTCAACTCACACAAATTCCCAAAGACTCAAAATACCTCCATGAGACAGCAGTAAGTCAGATGTATGGAAGTCAGATGTAGTCATAAATGATACATTGTCTTGTACATATATAATAATGGTTCCAGCGGGCCTTAGAAATAACTTATGGGTGTGTTTAAAACCAAGAATGTATAGTGACAATATATTTATATAGAAAATATCAGAATCCTTATAGAAAATGAGAAATAATATGATAAAAGGGTAAACTGTAAGTTTCTAGAACTACTGAACACCATCTGCATAGTAAACTAAAAAACGAAACAAAACTCCCATATTCTTTAGAGTATTATGAAGATTTGTGCTGCCAACAAAGACTTGGAAGATGTAATGGTCCTAGGAATCAAACCCTGGCTCCTTGGGCAGGTTAGGCAGATGCATTACCTCTCAGCTACATCTCCAGCCCCATTTCTTTCCAACTCTATTTAACTCACCAGTTTGTTAGTACAAAAGCCATAGTATCTTATAAAATAACTGATTTTTATAAACATATTCAGGCATTGTTATTAACTGCTATTCTACACATGATATTTTTACTGGAACAAAGTAATTAGCCTATGGAAACTATAAACAGATATTGGAATGAATAAAGATAATAAGAAACAGACTTCAGGCATGTTTCTTGAATTGTCTCAAGTCTGTGCTTCCTGTCATAATAAAATCTGTAGAAATACTGACCATATTGAGATGCCATATGTCATCCTGTATAATATATAAAATATATAATTGATGAAATTAGCTATACTTGGTTATAAAGAAAGAGCAAACACTCCAGATGTCATATTATGATACACTTATACCAAAGTGTGAAGGACAAACAATGTTGAAATTTGCCTTCAATATTGGCAAACTTTCTAGACCTCCATATCTAATGGCTTGAGGAAAATCAGGATACCCCTGTATATTGAAAGACAAGTTGCTCAGTCTTATCACTTGATGGGTCTGAATTTTGATTAAGATATACACATTGTAGTATTACGTCCACCCACTTAGCAAGAAACCAGTAAGGATACCAGTTTTGAGTAAGACCTAGAATAATAAGGGCTTGATGCACAGTCAGGCTCACTGGCGCTTTTTAATAATGCTTCATAAATTATTTGTCAACTATCATAGGAGTTCTGCAACACATACTCCTACAATTTTGAAGGAAGATCATGTCTTATTTTTCAAATGACTCTTTTAAAAAATTAACTTGTAAGTTATTATTGGGTCCTGACAGAGATTAATATCTTTTTATAGGATGCTAAGGGTTTATGGAGCCTAACTGGTCATTGGCAAAATAAACATTCTATGATTCAACAAATTATTAATTTGGTCATGAGAAACCATATTCCACTAGAAAACGGATATGATATATACAAATCAGAGTCAGGTCAGTCTACATAGGACAAGTGAAGTTCTATGAGCATATGGTTCACTCTCTTGAAACACTACAACTTACTGCTTCATGACCTCTCCCTCAATATACATCTACTGTCGCATGGGGGATTACCTAAACTGTTAACAGAGTAAAAAAGGCATGACATAGTTTCTGGATGAGTCTGAAATGTATTCTGTGCATAGTCAGTCCAACGTGCCTGACTGCTCCATTACAGACCCACACATATATGTCTCTGAAAGAAAGTGGTGAAGGAAAGTCCTCTAATTTACCTAAGTTTGTGCAATATATTCATTAATTCGCTTTCATTTGAAGAAAATATAGCCTGAGCTATGGATCTATATTGAACAAAAGAAGAAGAAAGAGTGGAAATAATATGCTTATTTCATTTCAGAATTAAACACACATACTAAGTTACTAAATAAGAAAAATGCTAAGAAACATGAGCCCGTAAGTTAAATTCTTCCATATGATGACTTCCTTATGCTCTTGTGGCTTATATAAAAGCAAATTAGATTTCAACTCATGTTTCCCAGTCTTCCTTTGTGAGTAATTGAACCTGTACAAGCCTTTGGCTACATTGGTGATCAACAAATGCTTACCGAAAATTTGCGAGAGTTACAATTGAGGTTTCAATAGGATCAAAGTTTCATAGGTTTTATTTGGTTGAGGAAAATTCATCTTGAAAATGTTTTTCCCTTTGGCAAAGTACATTTCACAAACACAGAGTTCATGTGAAGGAAAAGCATATAATTATACAAAACTTAGGGCAGATATTTTGAAGATGTAGAATAAAGATATTGTCCTTGAATAATTATGGCAATTGACTAAATTTCCATGAACATACTGATTTGTCAAATGTACAGATTTCAAAAAATCTTTTTAAAATAGTAAGGTAACAATAGTAAGGTAAATTTTATTTATGTAAACTATACTTCTTGATTATAAAAATAAATCTGAAAAAAATTATAAAATTTGAAAAATAATTTCAGGTTTAGAGTTCCATGGAAGCTCTTTAACAGAGAAACTAAAGAATAAGATACGTTTTAAGGTTTACTAATTTTAAATGCCGATATTACCCAACCCTACATATTTATGAAGTCAGAATTTGATACAAATGTATTCCGCCAGCCAGTAGTAATTTCAGGACATCTCTGATCATATTAATTAGTATAACTGAAAATCAAAACTGTCTTTTGAAGAAATTACAACTGTCATATTTTCACTAATGATAAATGTCAGATTTAGCATTTAACCTCAAAGTAAAAATGTCTTTAAACGTCCTGGGTGCAGGCTGGGAGTTGTGGTTCATGCCTGTAATTGCAATTACTCAGAAGAATCACAGTTCCATGCAAACTGGGCAAAAAGTTAGCAAGACACTATCTCAAAAAACAACCCTGGCTTGGTGGAGTATGCCTATAATTTCAGCTACTTGAGAGGTGGAGGTAGGAGGATCATGATCCCAGGTGAGTCTGGTCAAAAGTATGAGATTTTATCAATAAAAAAATTCTAAAGTTAAAAGGGCTGGGAGAGTTACCCAAAAGGTAGAGTGTGTTCACAGCAAGCATGAGGCCCTGAGTTCAAAATCCCAGTAATTCCAAAATATATATATATATATATCCTAGGTGCCATACTTCTAATTTTATTCTATAGTATATTTTACTTACCCCCAATTTTTATATTGTTTGCTTTATTATGTCAGTATTAAACAAGGAAATATACTGGGGGCAACATTCAAAATAGGCTTCTAACCAGTAACCCAATTCTTATCTGCAAGTGTTTCATTGACTTTCTGCAATGTGCAAGCGTCTATGTTCTCGATAGCCTTTGGCCTGTTCTCCAGGATGTTTTATGGCTGCGTGGGTATCTCTGCTATTTTTTGAGATTTCATTTTACAAATCCTACTTTTTTGAAATAAAGATTTACACCAATATATGTAAAGATATTAGACAATATTGACTTTATTGGTAATAAAGGCATTATCTGATTCCCCCCTCTGTCCCGTTTCTTCATCTCATTACAACTTTAAGACAAGTATCCTCCATTTAATTCAAACATAAAATTTTAAACTTGAGAAGACTTGAGCTAAAAAGTTTAAGAGATGTACCAAAACCACACTATTAGCAAGCCATAAGGTTGAATTTAAATTTACATCATTTACCTCTAAATTATGGTCTGTTTATCAAACCACAATGCAAGCAATACTGTTGACAAAATTAAATAAAACTGAAGTCCATTCCTGGAGGTTCCCAACAAATAACTGCATGACCAGTTCATATGGTTAAAAAAAAATAACTTCAGTTTCACTGACAAATCTACCTTTGCTGTCCTAGTTCTGAGCAAGAGAAAACTGTGTTGGAAGTCTCTTAGTTCCATGTTTTTGGTGGTACTGGGGTTTGAACTCAGAGCCTGGAGCTTGCTAGGTAGGCACTGTGCCACTTGAGCCACATCCCCGGCGCTTTTTTGCTTTAGTTATTTTTTGTATAGGATCTCCCATCTTTAGCTGGGGTGGGCCTCAGGATGTGATCCTCCTATATATATGTGCCTCTGGAATAGCTGGGATTATAGATTTGTACCACCATACCACCACTGCCTAACATATTTGTCGAGATGGGGTCTCAGTAAGCTTTTTCCTGGGCTGGCCTTGAACCATGATCCTCTTAATCTCTGCCTCTCAAGTAATGGTGTTTACAGTCATGAGCCAATATGCCCTGCCTTCTTTTTTCTTTATTTTACTGTACTTTCCGATTAAACCTCTTCTTTACAAAGCGCAAGATGGTGACAGTAGAGGAAAATAAGACAGAGAGGATGGCTAATCATGACTTCAGATCAATGATCAAGGTAGTTTCTTATTTTTGAACTCCTTTCAGAAGAAAGTAAGCAGATCTAACTGTGTGAATTGATCCTTTTTAGCCTCTGTATTAAGGTCTGTAAAGGACATGATAAATACACTGCATGTCATCTAAATGCAGTAGAATCTTGCAATTTACACTGGCAAGCATTTGATTACCACCTTGACACTGATGTCTTCCCAGAGCTTTTTTGTGATGTCATATTATGATTTCCTAACTGATTAACAATATTGATTTAGCAAAACTCTCTGCAGAAATTTCATCTCCAAATTTGCATCCCAATGTGAAGCTGTTAAAATATCAGGGATATAGCTGTACAGTAGAAAATACACACAAACTGAACAAAGTGTAGGTTGAATATCGATGCATTTCATACAAGCAAATTCAGCAGGACAGCAGCACCTGATGTCAGCATCCTCTTAGCCATTCTTGACCAGAAGGGAAGTAGCAGGTCTAGCAAAGTGTATCTCCTTCCACCCACAGAAGCTCCCCAGGGTCTTCTGGGGCCTATGCTCACAGTAAACAAGACTTCTGGGCAGATAGCAATGATCAAAAGACTAGATAACTCTAGAAAAATACTCAATTTTGTGACAGCACTTCATAACAACTACCTTGCTCCCATTTTAACTCCTTCTGTCTTCAAAATGTGGTCAAGGGCTTATTTTCCTTAGGTCCATCTTTGGAAACTTGATAAGATCTCAATTTTCCAAAAACAAGTCCCAGAAAAGAGCCATGATGTAACTAAATATCTAGGTAATTCGTAAGTCCACTAAGGTTTGAGAATAACTAGAGGGTTTTTTTTAATATGGGCAATCTTTTTAGTACCATAGTTGATAACAGCCGTAGTCCTTAACTTCTCACAAATTTTGCTGATCTAAAAAAAAAAAGATTTTAGTCTTTCCTGTAAAAAAACGAACTGAATGCATGTGACTTATTTAATTCACTAAATAATTTACTTACTCAAAATCTGCCTTAATTCACCAGTGATTTTGTTTGTCAAATGAGAATCAGTTTGCCTATTTACAAAGGACACATTTTTTAAATTATGTACCTAAAATTTACATTGTGATTCTGAAGTGAATATTTTATTTATGATATTTACAAAAATTATAGAAAAAGAAGTATAGATGGTGATTTGGGGAAGGAGATTTTATAATACAATCAATATGTGATTCAGTAAAAGTGAGTTTAAAGTATTCCATGTCATACTAACTTTTAGAATGATTGCTTTCTTTCTATTATAAATTCCCATATAGCATATTATAATACTGGTAATTTTATAGAACTTGGAAACTAACCTGGCTTTGAAATTATAGCTAAAAAACCAAATGTTCAATTATTTTACACTTGGCTGATATGTTGTAGAAGATTGAATACTAAATTTTTCTGAACAGAAATAATGAAGCAATGGAAATTCGTGATGGGCCTGTTTTCATTAATATTTGACATTTGGAAGTATATAATATAGTAAGATCTATGTGTAACTTTTATAAAAATGTGAACATCTAGACAAGGAAATAGGATTGTAGAATATGAAGAAACAGAAAGAAATATTACAACTGTTCATAATTTTCTTATTAAAATATATAAGATATTGTCTATCAATATCAAGCTTTACACAATGTAAATGTTTTAAAGATAAAACTAGGCCTAAATATATAAAAATAAATGTTTTAAATTTATTCTTAATTTTAGTAACCCACATTACTTATTAAATCTGACTGCTTAATTATTTACATTTCAATACAGCACAGAGAAATAGGTATCTAAATACTGTATTGAACATTTTCCTAGATATAATCTTTTGAGTTTGTAAAAACAAAGAGAACTAGTAACTAAAAATTTCCACTTGAACTTGCTTAATGTAATTCATACTTGTAATCAAAGTTTAAAATCAATAGATACATATATATTTCCCATATAATATACATATTGTATATTTTGCATGCATATATTTTAAGAGTTAAATACAATTGTTTGAAAGTATTAAGAATTTCTAAGAAATAATAATCCTCCTTTCTCTCCTTGTATAACCCTAATTCTTACTAACATTTTTTATTCTCACTCATCATTTGGATTTTCAGATCAGGTATTTTGAAATTCAACAAGGTAGCTTTCCATGATTACCCGTAAGTACTAAAGTTTTGATAACTATCTTTATTAGTTTCCTTTATACTTTTTTGATGTTTATTTAATAATCTTTTAATGTTATTAAAAATTGTTCAGACTTTAAGAGATAAAAAGATTTTGTTTTGTTTTTACAAAAGGAAAAGGATTTTATACTTTACCTTAATATAGGTAATTTATTTTAGTTTCTCATTAAGACCTATGGCTGAGAGAACCATGGGGAAACACCTGTAATCCCAGCACCTTAGAAACTGAGTGAAGCAGAAAGATTGCTAGTTTAAGGCCAGTCTGGGCTACACAGTGATACTCTGTGTCAAAAAACAAAATTAAGGGCAGAGAGAGAGAGAGAGAGAGAGAGAAAGAGAGACTGACTTGAGGATGCTTCTCATCTTACTTATCCTACTGTTACTGTGAAAATGCATCACGGAAGTCAAGGGCCAGTAATTCATTACATGTCACAACAGGCAGACTTGAAAAATTTACAAGTCAAAAAAGATCTAAATTTTACAAGATGTCCCCCTTTGACAAATGTTGCTATTTTTTTTAATGGTTTGACATTTAAAAGACTGAAAATCATTTTATGTATATACACACAAACAATGCAAGACAAATATTAACAATATTTCTAAGTGGAAGACCATGGTATAATTTTATTTTTTTTTATTCTTCAAACATTTAAAAAATAACCTATAAATAACCTATAAAATTATGCCATATGGTTCATAAATGGCAAATCAGCCCTACTTCAAATGAAATTTTATGATTAAGAGAAAGCATTCTCAAAATAATTTCCTACCAGGCTTAAAAAACTGCTCATATTCTCAGATATGAAAACAAAGTAGGAACATAAAGTAGTATTACCAAACTTTTGAAAGCATGGAATAATGCTTGCATGGCTAAATCAGTTGTCTCAGTGTTTTTAGGGGTTGAGATGGAATAGGGATTTTGCATTAGAAGCAGACAACATCAGGTACTACAGGAAGTAGAAATTTAACCAAACATTTCAGGAACAGTCCTGAGTTTATCATTCTAAAGTTCTTGGTTAAGTGAGCTTCAGTTTCTTTACTGGAACAAGTGAAGATACTGATCCCTAATTCCCAGAGATAAAATGTGATGCCTGTGTGCCTGGTTAGTGTCTGGTACCCAGCAGTCAGTCAATGATATGAACAGCAACGATAATGATAACAATGTCAATAATTAGAATAAGGCTACCAAAATGTAGCACAAAACACTGTCCTGTATCTCACAAGTATTAACATATTTTAACATTTCTACAGCCCTGTGTTCTTTTTATCTCATTTTGCACTCCTGGCAAATGAGGTGCAGAAAAAATAAATGCCTTCCCAAAGTTCACATGTTTATGCTATTAAGAAATCTAATCACAGCAGTAGCCTTTGATAAGAATTTTGCTGATTGTAACTAAATATAATAAGGCTTTCTAAACAATATGAATTCCAGAAAGATGTAAAAATACTGAGAAAGTACATATTTTCCCAAAGATGACTTCAAAAAGGTAACATTGATGTTCTCTTCAGATGTTATCAAAGCTTATTTCTTCATGGTTTAACAACCAATTTTTGAACTGGACTGATGGTGTAGGAATGCCTGGTGTCTGGGCTCCTATCTTATATTCATGCTACTCTTCCTCTTGGCTGAGTCTGTATGTGTTTAGAAATCTCTGTTCGTTGCCAATACTGCTGCTGTAAGAAACCTATCAAAAATGGGCTGGGGATGTAACTCAGTGGTAGAGCACTTCCCGTACCACAAAAGACAAAAAACAAAGTTTACCCAAAATACAGTGACTCTAAAAGCAACACAAATTTCTTAACAGAAACTTAACTTCTTAACTCCAGAAGTGAGTGCAAAGGGTTACACTTGGCTAAAATCAGACTTTGGCAAGGCTGTGTTCTACTCTCCACTTTCCACAAGGCATCCACAGGTTGTGACTCAAGGCCTCATTCCTCCATCTTCAGCCAGAAACACTGGCCCACACCCTTTTCATGCTGACATTTGTCTGGTTCTGCCTCTTCTCCCTCCTTGGAAGGAGGACACTGTGATTATATTGAACTCCTCTAGACAGTCTATGACAATCTCCCCATCTCAGAATCAGCTGATTGGCAATCTTCATTCCATCTGCAACTTAATTCCCCTTTGCCATGGAATCTGACATGTATAGTTCAGCAATTAGGACCCAGGCATTTTGGGGGATTCTCTCTACCACAACATCTGAACACTTCTTTTGTCTCTAATTCCTTCTTTCCCATTCTTAAAGCCTTCTGAAGTAAAACAGACATGTATGCAATATACTGTCTGCTTCTCTTCACGGTGTTTGCAGAATAACCCTGATTCAATGGCTTAAATGATCATTGTTTAGATTTCCCATTGAGTCAAAGCAAATGATACATTAGAAGAATTTTCTAAGAGTCAATTAGTGGGGGGTTAAAAATTCCCTTGAGGATGTGAAACATTAGGCAGATGCAAATTAGTAGCGCTGCATTCTTACGGTACTCTTTATTGCTAACTTTTTACAATATGTTTTAATCACATCTCATTTACTGCTTTGGTGATTTCAAATACCCTAATGGCCATGATTAAAGACACTGCGTTTCTAGCATTATGTTGTAGCTATTTCACTTCCTGTTATCACATTCATCTCCAAGGACCTGGAAATAGCAAAACTCTTTTTTAACAATTATCATTTGGAGACTTATTTGTTCTTGTAAAGAATATTCCTATGATAACCTGCTTATAACTTACAATGGCATTTTTTATGTTTCATATTACCTCATACAACAACTACTGAAGTGTCCACATGGGCTGAATAATTTCTTGATATGGAAATGGATACTTATTCGTGTGAGAATGAAATTAGTTTATTTTAAAGAGACATAAAGTGGTAAATGGGCCAAGATTTTGGATTTGGCCATTTTACACTTAAAATATACTCTACTATTGACTAGTTATATGGCCTGAAGCAAATAATTAACATCTCTGTGTCTAGATTTCCTACTTGTAACACATGGTTAACACTACCTAGGAAATTAGTTGTTGTGAGAATTAGTAAGTATTAGTGCATTTTTACTAGTGCCTGACACTTGTAAGCACTAAATGAAAATTCATTTCAACCTGTAAAGTGAAATCTACTTTTGGAGAATAGCATTTGCTCATGGGTAAGTTGCAAGCACCTAGAAGCACAGTGACAGGGAGTCGCAGAGGGAGAAATTCAATCCCTTAAGGTACTTCTCCAATTCTAATCACTATAGGACAATGTCCCAGCTTAGAGCCTCTGTGACTTCATGAACTCCAACACTGTCAAAGAGAGTGTGAGCTAATATGCCCATAGCCTGTCCTTAGCTATAATTTTATAATTATAGTTATAGCTATAATTTTTTTCAACACCATCTTATTTTTAATCTGTGTATTTGTATGGTCAACTTCCATTTATGACATGTGATGATGGTGTCTCATTTATGGTGGTGATACAAAATGTTCCTAAACAAAAAAGGCAATCTAACTATTGTTTTTTCTTAAACAAGACAATAAGCAGAATAGGTAAACTTTGGGGAAGGTTTTATGAGAAGGGCTGAAACATGCAAATTGCTGTCTCAGGGAAATGTGCTCAGGACTGCACTGAGGTGAGTGATGACTTCTGGAAAAGTAGTTGCATATCAGAGGTCAACCCCATGCTAGGAAAAACATTCAGCTGCTGCTAACTGGTTCTCATGAGTGAGTTATTCAGACCCCAGTGAAGTTGAGGTTTTTGAGTCATCCAAGATTGAGTTAAGGTGAAGATAAAATGAAATAGAGCTTGTCCTATCCCTATTTCACTTCAGGCTACAGGATCTTCTTGTGGTCCCTTGAGCCCAGCACAGAAAATGAAGAATAAATATTTGAAGAATAAATGAATAAAATATAATTCCCCTGCAAAAGATTATAGAGGCTTTTGTTCTCATTTCCTCAATTCCAAAGGTCTAGTGAAAGCTATTTTTACTTCTACTATGTTTTTCTTTCAACACAAGAGATATTAATTAAATTACTAATATGAAACAAGTGTTACCATGAACAATTAGTGCAATCAGTATATAATGCCTCCTGGGCATCAGAGAGATTTGGAGCTTGCAAGATTTAAGGTCTGTTAGTGACAGAATTAGGACTTGATCTTGGGCTTCCTTGACTTCATATCCAGTGCCACAAAAATTATTTCTATGCTACTAAAAACTATTCAATCTTTATTTAGATTAATGAATAACAGTTTTTATTGTTCTTTTACTGAATAAATCATTGTGGATTTTGCTTTTTTGATTGACACTTCAACTAGCAGACATGCAGATACAAATTTAAAGTCCATAAACAGGTATGAGCTACAAAGCTGAGTAAGCAAAATTACTGAAAGTAAATGTAGAGGGACTAGAGATGTAGCTCATTGACAGAGTACTTGTGCAGAAGGCCTGGGTTTGATTTCCAACACCACCCCCAAAAGAAGCAAACATTGAAAAATTAAAAGCCAAAGTATATAGATCGTGGATTCTTTCCTACATTTTTTCCAATCACATATTTCTAATCATGATCACATTTTGTCTCAGAGAAATAAAAGAATAAAATAAGATGCATTAATCTAGACACGCAGAGGTTATTGAATTTAATTTGCTTTTATACTCTACTCATCCTTTTTATTTTTACTAACCCTAGAAAGTATTCTCAAATGCTAAATATTCTAAGTTTATTAAAAGGCTATAGCCTAATAAAAATAACCAAACTATTTGTTATCAGATTAAAAGTTAATTTACTGTTGAGAAATGCCTAACATTATCTCTATATAAAAGGCCCCATGAATTTTTAAGATTTTTCATAATCATAGGAAGTTTTTCCACAAAACAATCTGAAAACCATTGGCAAAACTAGGGTGCTAATCTAAAAGTTGAAATAAAAACTCCAAGGACATTCAGGAATGTGATATTCAGAACACCCCAGAAATAGGACATTCAGAAATGGTCACAACTTTTTCCCGTTTCACAAACTTAACTAGCTGCTCAAGTGTCACTCTTTTACTAGCTAATCAGCTAGTATCTATTGATGTGTTTATTTCTACTGAACTGATACCACAGGTTACCCCTTTCTTTAAAGGGAATCTAATGTATTTATCGGAGTAATAAAAGTCATTGCCATGTTAATGTTGCTTCTATGTAGCCTATTAATCTAGTCAACCTACAAAACATAACATTTATTCTCTAAATTGCTTGCACTTATCACTTGCTATTGTTTTAGGCAAAAAAAAATTCAATAATAACTTACTTGGATAACTCTTAGTAGGCCATATGCTTGCCTAAACACATGTTTTACTGACAAATATTTCTAACAAGGAAATAATCTGTTTGTGACCATTCTAGTCAAATTGTCCTTAATTTTAGAAAATCTTGGTGAATGAAATCTCAATATTTAAATAATGATATGTCACATATTTAGATGGTTATTGACATTAGTGGTAGGTTTACACAGTCTAATGTGAAAATTTCTACAAAATCATTTGATCAAGTTGAGATGAACACATGATATTTAAATATCAACTGCATTCCCAAATACACCTATATTTATAATTCCTCATACACTTTCCTAGTTTTATTTCATTCACATACTTTATTTTCTTTAGATTACCACATTCTGATTTGCCTCTCATTTTCTCCAGAACATGCCACAATGACCTTACCTGAACAACTGGGAGAAATCATCAAGCAATTAGAGAAATAGGCATACCTTGTGTGCTCCAACAGTCTATCAATGACACTTTCTCTACTCTATCACTCTCCAGTTTCTATTCCTATTTTAAGCTTCTTTCCCTCACTGTCCTTCCATCAAAATGTGTCCATCAAGAAGAGATCCAAACTTTGCTTACATCATGGTCTGCATAGCATTAAACAAAATATAGCTAAAGGCAGTGTTATCAATCACTGGCTGAAAAAAAAATCCTCTCAAGAATTATTTGCCCTTTAACAGAGATGGTAACTTTGTGGAAAATAACTTATTTTTCTACTAGTATTGCAATGACAATGTGCTAATGGATCAATACATTTGTGAAGCAACAGGTGAGAGGAACCGTCCATTCATTGCTGCTTACAGAGCTTCTTAGACCATCAAAATATTCTAACATACATAATGTTAAACCACAGAAAACGTTTTCTAAGGAACATAGATGCTACAGAACAGAGTACTTAAAGAAATAAAGCCTTGGGAGCTCAATTACTGTATTTATTGGCCATCAGATAAGTGTGGGTCACCCTTTATAAAGGGCCATGCATCTACTCAATTACAGAGCCATATCTATCAGTTACAGAGAATTCACTATGATCCAAGTATTGCAATATATTCTTCCATCTTTTGCTGATTAAAAAACACAGGTATAAAGAGGTCTTGAAACAGAATTATCAAAGGTCTACAACTCCTAAAGATGCATCTATTATACACACCAGATCAGAAAATGAATCCATAAAGTAATAAAATACTACAAGTAAATACCAAGGCATTTTGATGAATCTTCTACATTTTCCTAAGGAAAAGCAGAAATGTAACATTTTTTAATTGGCAACTTCTCAGCAGACTTGTTCTTCTAAAAGAAACAGAAAAGTAGATCATATTTCCTTTCCATAATTGTAATTCTTTCTAATTACCCATATGTTGCTAAAAGTTAGAAAGTTGCTTGGGGAAATATTTTTATTATTCTGTTGGCCTTCAAAGATGTAGGTGGGATACTTTGTGCCATATAGATTTGTAACTATAGATTTATAATTAATACTATAAATTATATATAAATAAATTATAAATTAAGTCAAGCATCTTTTAAACAATTCTGAATGTATCACTAAAGCCTTTCCTGTACAACTGTATGAACTATTGCTTCCACCAGAATGATGATATTAGAAATACTTCATCACAAAAGATATTAAGAGACTCTGGGTTAATTCCACTATAATTTGGTCATTTTGTGGGTGACACTGTTTTGTTTTTGGTTTCGTTTTTCAGGGTAAACATATATAGTTGAGGACTATGTCTCCTTCAAGAATAAAGAAATGAAAAAAAGTAACCACATTCTTATTTTAAAATGATATCTAAACAGAATCATATTATCAAAATGAGAATGTTTTCTTTGCCATTATTTTTCCTGAAGACAAAACACAATTCCACACTTAATACCATATAATTTATTTTCATAGTATAGCTTTTATCAAATTCAATTTGTAGTGAAACTGAGATAATATGTTTTAGGAATTATTATGTTCAACATATTGATGGAAAAAATTAATCAGGAGAACATGGAAGAACATTTATATAAAGTTATCAGTCCTAACATTCATATGTACATGACACGGAAGTGAAGAAAATAAACCATATAAACACATTCCTTCTAATAAAAGTGAGAGTTGAACACCACTGCACACTTGAAATAATAATATTTGCCAGTTGCTAAGCACCTGCTATGCATGCTCTAGACAATTTACATACAGAATTACATTTGATCAGCATGATGTTCTTACAAAATATGGAGGAATGGAGGGTACTTTATTTGCCTTGTATTTAATACAAATAAAAATCTTGACATATTTTAAACTGCAGTTCTATATGTCTGCATTTGAAGGCATTTGTTGTTTTATTTCAACAACTTGTACAGTTTAATATTATCTAATTTAAAATACGCATTTCTTTCTTATAATTTCAATATAGAAGGCACAATTTCTAACTTTGGGATGAATTCTACATGCAAAGACATTTTTCAATATAGAAACAATATCATGTTACATTTTTTCAACTGAATCATATTGAAAAAGTGATTGTAATGAGTGGAAATTTTCAACTTTGTTATTTGACTTAAATACATGAAGGTACTATACATATCTTCTGAGATCTTTCAGCTTTTATAGACAATATTTTCTACCCAAATTAATCCAATAAAAGATTTACTAGCATATCTTAAGTTAATTCTCCCCAAAAATTAATATATAAACACAAGGCATTTCCAATGGGACAGGATGACTCTATTTTTATTTGGACAATAGGAGATGGTTCAAGAGCCAGAAACTTTTAGTGTCTTGACCCTAATGTATTCTTGGTGTCAACAGCTGGCTAAGAGCCTTTCTGGTTCCTCTGCTTCCTGTTGGTAATAGAGACAGTTAGATTCCCTTATTGGGCTAGTTAGGAAAACTGTTCCTGGGAACCAAACCTAGAGACTTCTCCCAAACTCATGACTTAAATTGTATAAAAACATAATTCTCCATATTAAATTTATTTTTGTTTAAAATTGCTTTCCATTAAATGTCTCTAATCCATGTACTGTACATCTCAATTGTTTCATGGGAAAGGAGTAGATAAAAATAATTTTTAAATCCAAGTGGAAGAATGGAGGAATAACTAACAATAGCCACAATAGCCAAGAAAACTGTGAAGCATTTCTTGAGAGAACTTTCCTTAACAGATATTGGATTGGGGAGTAAACAAATACATTAATGGAACATAGCAGAGAATAGAGAATACTGTATGTAATTCATTGGCGAGAGCTTGGTTCATTTAATTATTACTGATTTCTCAATTACCTTTATTTTAAAATAGAAAACTGGATTCCTGCTTCATGCTATATACAAAAATAAACTCCAAGTACATTAGCTATTTAAATGTAAAAATTAAAATATCAGGAAAAAATGTAGAAAACTATATATGTAAAATAGGGATTATAAACTCTTTCTGTCAATACAGGAGACAGAAGCTATGAAAAAACTGATAAGCATATTTACCACAAAGAGTGTTTAAGATGTTCAGTGGCAACAAATACAATAACCAAAATCATTTGACAAATGATAAATTAAGAAAATATTTATGAGCTAGAGGTGTGGCTCAAGTGGTAGAGCACTGACCTAGAAAAATATTTGTCATGCATAAGATAAAGTTTAATTATTTAATAGGTAATGTGATCTTATAATTTTAAGACAATATGAATATGTAATACACAAAAGAGAAAATACAGATGCCAAAGAAATATATAAAAATACTCAATTTCAAGAAAAAATGCTAATTAAATGATAGTTAAATATCATTAGAAAAATACCACTTGTGGTAAGTATGAACAGACATTTTTCCTAAACTGCTGGAGAAATCAAAAATTTTTATTATGAGAATGATTTGATTATATATTCAACAATATGTCTGAACTCTTTCATTGGAATTGTTTTTCCTGAAAGTTGAGAACAGTGCTATCCAACAGAAATATAATGCAAAGAATAAAAGCCACATATATAATTTAGCTTTCACATCCATATTGCATCATTTTATTGGTTTAAATTATGACAATCAATTACAATTATATACTTAATCCAATAAATGTAATACATTATTTCAACATAGAATCAATGTAAAAATTAGTGGGAAATTTTATTCTATTATTTTGTACTAAGTTTTTGAAAGCTTGTATTTTGTATTTACAGCATATCACAATTTGAACAAGCCATATTTCAAGTTCTTTATAGCTACATGTCTAGGGACTGTGGTGCTGGGCAACACTGTACAGTTTTTTGCTCAACAGACAAGTGAGATTGTATCCCTCTAACTTTACAGTAAAATATGCATTGTGTTACTGCAGAACACAATTTGTTGCTCACTGCCTTTTATTATCAAAATTTTATATTAAGCTACTAATATGTAACAAGATTTTCCTAAATGCATAATTATCAACCTGATTTAATGTGCTTTTATCTAAATATTCAGCCTCAGTTGGATAGATTTATTCAGGGCTGCAATTTATAATCTAGTGATGGTGATTGAAAAAGAAAAGGGTCAGGGAGTTGAAGGACATGTAGGTAAGACTATAATGATGATGCATGGATTCCAATCTGGATAAAAAGGAAGGAATTATCTATTAAAAAAATAAGGCTAAGAAACAGTTTTAAAATGTGTCAAGGTTTTCACAAAAAGTGAAAGGTCCACAACAAAGAACAAAACAGGAAAGAAAGGAAGGGAAGGAGGGAGAGGAGTGCCAGAATCATGGAAGGCGGTAATAGAAATAAAGAAAAGGAAAGGCAGTAGTGAGACAAATGCTTAAACACACAAGAAAATCTGTATACATAAAAATGAATTCCTAGTGCAATTTTTCATCAGGGGAAGGTCCATAGTGGAAAATTCCCTTTTTATGATCCCATCAGCTTTAGAGTACAGTTAAATTGCTGTAGTAACACTGATCTTAAAATAAAAATGAGACTCTTCTCTGATGCTACATCTCCTCCATCTCCTTCTCTGACAGCCGTGCTTTCCAGAAGGTTTCAATTCATTCGCATTCTCTCTGGCTCAATTCTCTGTGCTAAAGCTATTTCTCTCTCTAAAGTCATCTTAAGTTGCAGGATGCCAAATGCGTTGAGAAATTTCAGTCCTCAATTTACCTGACCTGGACACTTTACCACTCTTGTCTTCCTAAAACATTCTGTTTTTTATTTCGTGCCAATATACCCTCACTTTCCTACCTTTTATCCTTTCCTCCTTATGTTGGGAGACTTCTCTTTCTGTACTAACCTTGAAATGTTTACTTTCCACAAGTCTCTATCCCAAGTTATCTTTTCTTTCTGTTTCAAATTTTTCTGTTATTCACTGTTGCAGTTTAAATACTGTTATGGGTTGGATATACATGGCTCCTAGGACTCATTTATAGAAGGCTTGGCCCCCAGCTAGTGATGTTGATGAGAGGTGATTGGTTTACTGGGATCCTAACCTCATCAATGCATTAATTCACTGATGAGTTCATAGCTGAATGGGAAGTTGGGAGGTGGGACCTGGTTAGAGGAAGTGGATCACTGGATGTGTGACTTTGAAGAGTCTAACTTGCCCCCAGACCCTTTCTCCTTCTCTCAGCTTCCTGTCTGCCATCAGGTGAGCAGCTTTTTCCTGCTGTGCCCTTCCATTATGATGCTTCTGCCTGCTCCATGCCTAAAACAATGGCATTTCTAGGAATGTAGCAAGGCAGAAACATCAGCCAACTATGGAGTGAAACCTCTGAACTTACAGGCCAATATAAATCCTTGCTCCCTTAAGTTGATTCCTCAGGCATTTTGACACAGCCACAAAAAGGTAACTAACACAAATACTTTTTCTCAATTTTTATATCTCTAGCTTGAACTACTGTTCTGACATCCAAGACTCTAACATTGAACCACTACTTGCCTACATATTCCTCCAGCTCTCCAATGTGACGTCTGAAATCCAAATCTTGATGTTCTCTCATGCCCCCCCAGTTTCCTCCTGACTTGTCAATCCTTTCCACTGGAGTAGATGACAATTTCATGATCATCCTAGTTTTCTATGTCGTTAGCCTAGGAACTGTTTTTCACATCCCCCTTGATCCTATTTCTATATCTACCTTACAACAAGTCATGGGTTTAGATCTGTATTTTGCTGGTTGGTAAACTCCTAGTTGTTCACTGATGTCTACTGCTGCACTCTTGCAATTCACTATGACAATAGAGGATGATGTGCTCTTCCAAGAACAACAATCATGTCAATTCTCTGATGAAAAACTCTTCTATAGTTGCCCATTTTACTTAGGAGACTTTATACAGATTCATGCAATTTAAGTTTTGGGTTACTTTTTCAACTTATTCTGCAACTCTTCCCCTCACTCATTATAACACTGTGAGTGAAATTTTTTCAAGTCCTGAAATTTTTGTCATTCCAAGTCTCATTGCTTCACCCTCAACACTGGTCATACTGAACTTCAGTTATTTGCTCATATCTCTGTAGTTTAGCAAGAGCAAACTGAATACTTACTTGTTTCCCAACGTGATCATAAATCCCATTTTTAACATACCATCTGTAATTAAATAAGGATATTTTACTTTCTACTCTATTATAGGAAAATATGTTGGTCAAGGACTAATACTGAAGTACAATGCTTATATTGCTGCAGACTAATATTAATCCACTAATATTGTATATGATGTTTTCAGAATGACCTGCCAATGATTCTATTTTTCTTCATATACCCGTTGAGATAGCAATAAATTACACTATGTTTATAATGTCTATTCCACTTTTATTAAGATAGCTATCACAAGTATTCTCTCAATCTGTGTTTTAATTCAAATATGCTTTTTAAATGTACCAAAATCAGCATAAATTTTCCAAATAAGTGAAAACATTCTGTTAATAAAATATGGGAAACTGCTGTTTTTCATAATTTTATAACTATGCAATTCAAATTCAAAACTCTAAACTTCTTAACTCTTATAATATTTACCTTTGTGTGAATTACACCCTCATCAGGTCTAGGTACTTAAATTTGAAGGCTTAAAAATAGTGGCATCAGTTTTCTCCAAATTTCAATAATACAGTCAAGAAACCCCAAATATTCTCATCTGGAGGACATCTGGACTTAAATTCTATTCTTAGTGCATAAAAGGAATAAAATTCTCAGATTGTTTCATTTGTAATGGAAGATACACAGCAGACATCATCTTAGCAAAAACAACAATTTTATAAAAGAGAAGAAGTTTATGGGAAGAGAAATGGCAGTTTTTGAAAATAATGTCCTCTAGCCCTGATTCTTTTTAGCCTTGAAAGAAGCTAAATTGTAAGGGACCCTCTGGCAGGTCTATGGACAAAATCAAGAATAATAATACACCTGGATCTTACACAGTTTGGAACTAAAAAAATCAGAAATTATGACTACTCCCTGCTTTTCACAGATTCCTCAAGTTTCCTGTCACAGCTTCTTTCTAATTATATGTCTTCCACAGAAGTGAATTAGCTATCATCCTCTACTGTGTATCAGATCAAATATCTGATATTCCAATGACAACAATTGCATTATCTTTTGTTTAGAAGGAAAGAAGAGCTCTGTTGAGTCCAAAAAATCTGTATAAGCCCAACAACACAAGTCATTGGCCACTAAGCAGCCAATGATATTTGCTGCTTCAAACACATGAGATGGCTGTGTTTGAAGCAAGCAAGCCCCTAATCTTGACCTAAGTGACTTATTTCTGGGAATCTGACTGATTTATATGGTATAGGTTGATATGACACGATAAAGGAAAGGTCTATACATAAATGCTTAGAATAGTGAAAGTTCTAAGCATTTATTGAAAAATAATAAAAGAGACGTTCCAATTAAGATAGGAAGACTGAAGGCACCCAGCTCTAGCAGCACCAGGGAAGTGATCAAGAGCAGCACTCCAGCCACTCTTTCAGATGGGCAAAGGGGAGAAAGTGCTGAGGATTCAACAGCAAACAGATATATCCAGACTTTAAAAATGAAGGTAGCAGACTTCCTTTCTGCATGAGCAAAGAGTCCAGTGCCAAAGGCTAAGTGGTACACTGGCAGGTGAAGAAGGCAGGGACTGCTGCAGAAGAAGAAAAGAAAAGAAGCACACACGCGCGCGCGCGCGCACACACACACACACTGTGATCTCAGTAGTGAACAAACAGAATCTTAATACAAGAAAGAAAGGAAAAAGAGGAAAGAATAGGAAAAATAGATGCAACCCTTCAGCAAAAGCTGCAGGCAGAAGGGAAGAAGCAAAGTTGAAACAATAAAGTACCACTCAGAAAACACAACAGACTCATTAGAGACCAGGCTGGCAGACTAATTAAATACAAGACTGGGAATTAGTGTAACATACAGGTAAGGAGAAACTTGTGCCCTTCTCCCATTGGGTCTTTCCCAATGGGACTTTCGCTCATTGCCGTGGACTTTCACTCATGGCCGTGAGCACTGGCCACAGAAACTACTGTGTAAAGACCAAGACCTGCCGCCTTACGGCCTTAGAACCAGAAGTCCCTGCAGTCTCAAGTCTATAGAAACACACAAGGACTAGACACGTTCTCTTTGAGAATCAGAGAGAGAAAACTACACAGTGTGATCTGAGTCTCCAAGTAGAAGCCACCTCCCAGCTGGGCCAAGCTCAGAAGAGAACTGGAGAAAAGAACTCTCAGAACAGAGTCTTCTCTAACAGAGGTGCTTCCCCATCCCAGACTAGATAATTGAAGGACCAAGAGTCTAAGAACTGCTGGCTACAAATGGCCCCATCCTGTCCTCCCCCCCATGTAACCCCTTTCTGGTGGATAGGGAATGCCACAGAGGAAAACAGGAAGTCTATTAACATACATCTGGTAGCTCATTTATAACTTGTCAAAGAAAGAATCAAGCCAGCATCGAGCAAGAATTTGAGCAACTGCGCTCGTCAATGACATCCATAAAAAACTGGGAAAAGTACCATCTTTTTTTTAAAATTTTTGTTTTTTGGCTTTGCTGTTATTTCTTTTAATTTTCCCCAATTTTTTGTACTTTTTAAAATTTGAACTGTTTTTTCTGTAGAGATTTTTTAAACCAGACCAAATAGTCTAAATATTCTATTCAGTAATTGATATGGTTTTTTCTTTTTTTTTTTGCTTTTATACTTCTTATGTACTACTTCTCCATTTATCCTTTTAAAATCTAATTTCTTTGACCTCTGTAGCCTGATTGTAGGTTTTTGGGTTTTTTTTTTTTTTTTAATTGTTTTTGATCTTTGAGATGAGTTCTCTCCAAAGGGCCCAGGTTGTTCTGGGACTTTTGTTTCATTTTGAATGCACAGATTATACACATGCTCCACAGCACCACCTTTTGGTATTCAGTTTTTTAACCATCTCTTCTTTCTCACTCTCCTATTTCCCTCCTCCTTTTTTAAAATTTTCTTTCTGTTTTCACATCAGTTATCTACCATTTTTGTTATTTCAGTATTCCCCCCTGCTACAATCCTTTATTGTTATTGTCTTGGGCAGGTTGTTAGACTGCTAGATCTTTTTTTCTTTTTCCTCTTTTTCTCACTATACCTTCAGCTGGATCTTTTTATCTTTTTCCTTCTCCCTTTTAATCCTTCCATTCTATTTACTGTAGTCCCACACATCTTGTACTATTCACTAGTATTAT
The DNA here is from genome assembly GCF_047511655.1 of Castor canadensis. Lineage (NCBI taxonomy): Eukaryota > Metazoa > Chordata > Mammalia > Rodentia > Castoridae > Castor > Castor canadensis. The sequence continues at coordinate 34,867,613 of NC_133394.1, read as the reverse complement.
TGCTCCTGTGCTCCTTTCATTTTTATTCTTCTTAACTTGTACCCTCTTAGTTCATTGCCCTTTTATTCCTCTAAAGATACTGGAGTTGTAGTAGTGATTATTTTTAGTGATTACTGTATTTTCACAGTGGATATATCTATCAGTTATGCAGTTAGGCTTCTACCCGAATAGAGCATGGGGTCAGACCAACTATTTTGAGCAACACCCCAAGTCCAGAAATGAGGAACTATGCCACAATTTAGCTAATACCTAGTTCTGCTTAAACATTATGAATACTTCACCCGAAAGGACTCAGGAGATTAAAACTCCCAACCAATCTTTGGCCAAATGCAAAAAACAGAAACAATATGAAAAAAAAAAGGCATCATGACCTCCAAAGCTCACAAAATTCAGCAATTTCATTATCCAGTGACAGTGAAATGGGTGAAACATCAAAATATTCAAGACAATGATTATATCAATGATCAATGAAAAAGGCCACAAATAAATGGCTGAATGAATTCCAAGAAAATACAAATAACCAGCTGAGTAAAATAGGGAAGACAATGCAGCACATAAAAGAGAAGTTCGATAAAAATGTAGACATACTGAAAAAACAAACTAAAATTATGGAAAAGAAAATTTCAATAACTCAAATAAAAAAACCACTTGAAAGCCTGGATCAAGTTGAAAACAGAATATCAGGGCTTGAAGATAATGTAGATAGCCTAGAACATTCTTATAAAGAAAAAATAGAAAGTATGAACAGAACATACAAGATCTCGGGGTCACCATTAAAAGACCAAACCTATGAATCATCATGCATACAGAAGAGGTACAAGGTAGGGTTATAGAAAACATATTTAATAAAATAATAGCAGAAAAGTTCCTAAATTTTGAGAAAGAGACAGTGATCTACATACAGAAAGGTATTAGGACACCAATTTAGACAAGGCCAGAAAATAATCTCTTCAAGGCATATCACAGTTAAAAACATTAAATATATGAAACAAGAAAAGAATATTTAAAACAGCAAGAGAGAAGTGCTAAGTCACATATAAGGACAAACCCATCAGAATAACAGTAATTCTAATTGCAGAAATTCTAAAAGGAAACAGAGCATGGGATGATGTATTTCAAGTCCTGAAAGAAAATAGCTGCCAACCTAGATTACTGTCTCCAGCAAAGCTTTCCTTCTTAATTAAAGGAGAAATAAAAACCTTGCATGATAAACAAAAACTAAATTCATGACCACAAGCCATCACTGCAGAAGACACTAATTATAATTGTTGGAGCAATGTGATTCTTGTTCAGAGTATGTACTACTCTTCTGATGCTCTCATTATCAAGGTCACATGATGTCAATTCATATGAATTCAAAGTAGGAACACAATAAATGGTATATATTTAAAGAAGTCCACAATTTCAAGTGTTTTTGACATTATTTTATTCCTCTGAAAGTGAGTTATAATCTATGACTAAAAAATGAGTAAGAATGTTGACTTTGACCAAAAAAAATGAGGCTTTGTCTTCAGGGTACACAAAGAATAACGAGAAGGAAGAGGATAAGGAGAAGGAAGAGAAGTAAGTGGAATTCCAAGTCAGGAACTGCTCTTGTACTTTTCAGTATGTCTTTCTACTGTACAGTGCCATATAAAAATTAAGCAACAGGAATTGGTAATATGGAAAATTGAAGAGCTTAAAAGAAAGAAAAATATGACACAAAGTATGATAAAACATAACTTATTTTAATTAACTAGATACAAAGTAAATCTTATAAAAGGCTACAAGACATTGAGGAATCATTTGTCATGATTACAAAAGGAAGTTGTCTTTCTGGATTATTTCAGTGCACAGCACTTGGAAACAAAGAAATTTCTATCCAGTGGTAATGTCTAAAAAGCTTATTATTTTCTCTGAATGAAAGTAAATGCAGGCAGGATATAATTCCATACAGTATCTGATATTTTTCACCACCTGGACTATTTTAATGTCTGCAGTAGAATTACAAGGCCAAACAGCAGTTTATTTTTAAATATTAACTTCTGTAAATGTATTCCCTTCCTATTATTTCACAGATGACTTCAAAATTACTGTAACGTATTTCATAATCTATGAAAAAATTAAAGTGACAGTATATAATGATTAGGTAACAGCCACTTCAACTCTTAAAATATGTGATTTGTATTTAGCAAGAATGATGTGCTTTGCTTCAGATTGAATTATTTTTTAAACTAGCAATATTTTGATATAATAGGTTCTTATAATTTGAAGTATTCCACGATTTTTTGTCTGATACTCATTTTCTCACTTGTATTTATGTATTATCTGTATTGAGTTATTGCTGGTACTCTATGATATGGAAAAATAGATCATACTCTCATTTTTGTCCTATTAAATTTTTCTTTTATTCTTTCCAGAAATTGCTCTAGTTTAATGTCCTTTTAATCAATCTACCCTTAGTTGTTCTCATTGTGGATTGCTTTTTTTGTCTTCTCAGAACTACTAACCACAGTATTTCCCCAAGGATATGACAGATCTTTATACAGGAAACCATACTCTCTAATTTTCTTTTGACTCTCTCCCAAACCACTGAGGCCGTATTTCAATAAGAACTTTTTCTTTTATATGTAAATATGACACTATTGAATAATGAACTAAAAATTAAATAACTAACATGTATGAAACAATGGCTGTTATGACACCCTGAAAATGACTTCACTTGCATTTTCTCTTTTAATCCTCAAGATAACTTTCAAATAAATGTTACTGTTCCCATAGATTTTGCTTTTTGATAAAAATGGATTTAGTTATTTAGCCATGATCATACAGTAGATAAACAATGAAACTGACACTGGGTCTGAGGCCATCATAAGTAGAGCAGGATCATTACCATATGTGCTTTTGAAAGATACAGCAGAAAATGTATCTCTGCTATCCCAAGTGTAGCAACAAATATGCTGAATGATTAAGCCTGAAATCTTTAGCAATTACATATTGCTGAATTGTTCCATATTAAAGTGAAAAAAGGGTTCTCTCTGAGATCTCAGCAGAAGCAACTTAATAAGAAACTTTGCAGGCTAGTCTATGGAAAGCAAGTTTTGCTAGGCACCAGACTGGAACCAGGGTATCCTGGTAGGAAAAAAATCTAGGTTAGCTCATTGAACATAATAGTTAGAACAAAACTCTTCAAATCTTTAAGGACTTCAGAACAGAGGAAGAAACTCAGATAAACCATGTTCTGCAAAAGCTATGTCTAAGCATTCAGCACATGGTAGAATGAAATTCATGCTAGTTTTACTCTTTCATTCTTTCTATTTTAAATGTATCATTTATCTTTTATCAGAGACACCAAATAATATCAATTAAAAAATACAAAAGACTTGGGTGGGAAATAATCTGGACTTTAATAAATAACTCCTAATAAATTATTGAGTTATATATTAAGCTAACATCATTAGTTTTCAAATGAACAGAGGAAGCATCTCTTTTGGATATTGGTAGACTGCGTCTAGTTAAACATAAATCTAAACACGCACTCTAAAAGAATTTTCTTCTGATGTTTGTTATCTTTTCTTTGTTTCTCACAGGGTATTATACTTTTCCAATTGCCATTAAGGTGTAGTTGGATAGTCAACAGTTAACACAGATTTGTGTCTATGAGTCAGTCACCTACTGCTAGAAACACAATGTCTTCCTAGGCATAAAACCATACTAACCACTTCACACTTACTCTTATACTGGTCTTCTAAGGCAATAAAAGGTTGATGACTAATTGAATGGATTGCCTTTAAGTAGTTACTACCTGTAGGACCATGAGAAAATCCTACAAGTCTCACCTTTCTTTTCTTTAAAATGATTTAGTTGGGTTAACTGACACCTAGTATGCTACATTAAGCTAAAATCTATTCTGAAAAAGAGAAAGCTCTCATTTAAAAAAAAAAAACTTCATTTAACAACAACAACAAAAAGATTAATAAGAACTGGCACTCTTAGAAGACTTTGTAGCAATGACATGGGCATGGGTTAATGGCAAAAAACGAATTATTACAAGAAAAGTTGCATGACTCTTATTACTGTTGACCAATAAGGAAGTAACTGAAGCAAGTGATAAACACTATACTGAAAAGGACCAAAGAAGATGAGGGAAATGCAGGGAGAGCAGGAGTAGTCAGTAAGATATAGAACTTGGTTCACATCACTCACGGCATTGACACTAACAAGCACCTCAAAGTTTTACTTGAGTGTCAAGTGAAATAAAAGCCATTTTCTGGCTGGAATGCTCAGTATAGAAGTTTTAAGCAACCTGTAGTCCATTCTATTTAAATAAATGGTTAAAGAACATCAAAACAGTAACCTGCTCAGGGTTCAAGAGTGGTAAGTTTACTCGTTTCAAAGCCTGTTTTCCTGCAGCTCATCTGAGTTACAGTTTTTGAGAATGTTAAAATGCTAACATGTTCAGACATCATGGGCTTCTAATTCCTTTCTTGTCATTTTTCCATTGTTACAAAAACATTTCCTATTTTAACTGAAAAGTAGTCACTCAAATTTATTTATTAAAAAAATTCAATGCCTAAGAGAAGCAACAAAAGCCAAAAATATTATCTTAAAAATGCTAGTAAAGCTATGAGCAATTTAATTCTGCTCAACAAATTAAGAGAATTTCATTCAGAATGTATTTTCTTTTTTGCATGTCTCACCATGAACATTTCCAGCAAAAGTAATCCTAGTGAAGTTTTTTGTTTTGTTTTGTTTTAATTTTCAAGGCTGGGCACCTTTTAAAAAAATAATTATTATACAATTCGCATATGCATTTGAAAATACTAAATACAACTGCCTTAATGCCCATTTGAAAATGTAAATCTATTTATATAGTCATCCAAATCGACTGCTTTCCTTTTCCTAGTTAGTGGGACGACCACCTGTCTGAGAGGCATGACACAATCCATCCATTTACCAGACAGGTAAATGGACGATGCTATGAAACAGGCGATTTTCCTCTGTTCACAGGATTTTAAGATGCCATATGGCTTTGAAACACGTTGCAAAATGATTTTAGGAAGGACAAGATCCTGCCCCGGGTGCCCGGGAAAGTTTCAGCAGCTCTGACACCGGGATTGCTGGGCGGCCCGGGCAGGAGGCGCTCCCACCTGGTGTGTAGCAGAGGTTGTCCCAGAGCCGCCTGGCACCTACCAGAAGAACCAGGAAGCCCCGGTCCCAGAGGCGCACCGGCCCGGGTAGCTCCAGGACAGTTATCTAAAGGTGGCCCTTAGTCTCCACGTAGCCCAGGGCTGTCCCGGGCGGGTCCCCACCCAGGCCCCTCCGAACGCGCGACCACCCACCTGGGGCCGCTGGGCCACAGGGGGTCCAGTCCAGACTCGCGCCCCCTGTGCCGGGCGCTGCAGGCAGCATGGCGGGCGGGAAGCTGGGCCTGGGGACAGCTGTCCTGCCCGCCTGGCCTCGGCTGTCCTGTCCAGAGGCTCTGAGCGCGCTCTTGTCTGCTGCGCCCCTCCGCAGCCTGCCTCTCACCAGGGCGACTGTGGCCAAGGTCTCCGGAAACAGCTCCGGGCTCAGACCACAGGGCCAGGGCTAGGCTTTGCTGGGCGCCCTGAGGAAGTGAAACTGCTCAGGGTCTTGTTCTGACATCCTTTCCAAAAACCCGCCTTGGTTTCTTATAATACTCGCTGGTCCCGTTTTGCCCTCTCACCTTTTCACCTAAGGTATCTTTGGGCTTATGCGTCCTGCGACTTACAGCTCTTCTTGTTCCATTCTGCCTCAGTAAAAAAATAGGTGTGCTCAAAGTAGGAAAGAGGGAATAATTGACAGGGAGATGGATAAAAATGCAGAAGCCAAGTTGTGCTTCTTAAAATATTTAATTTTACTCAGTCTTTCTAAGCCAGGCTCACATATTGTACAGTGATTTCAAATTCCTTATAAAGCATATTTCTTTACCCCTGCTCCAATTCAGAAATGGGCCCAGTAAAAAAAGTTAGTCGTGAATCTACACACACACACACACACACACACACACACACACCCAAACAAAACATGGACTTGTTTATTTGTTTTAAAGGCTGAGAAATTCCAAGAATTGCCCCAGAGTCTGAAAATAAAATTATCTGGCCCAAGACTCTCTAAACTAAGAATTTACCTCTTGAAGTTGAAGGTACTTTTCATGATCAATTTGGAAATTTGGTACGTGGTTTCAGTATTCCTTCTTCCATTCTCATAAAAGAAACAGAAAGGTTTGCTCAGCAGCTGTTTCTCTTTCACAGTCTTTTTAAAGGACTACTATAAATATCAAATATCAAAAATGTGAACTTTTCCCACATTACCGGGCTTGTTATTAAGGCTTTATAACACAATGTAGAAAACTTGGAGAAAAATGTGAACTGTCAGAAAAATTTTGAGAACCACTAGATATATTTATATCCTATCCAATAGTTTCTTTAACCTTACCATAAATTTTTAATCAATTTACTGAATTTAAAGTTATAGAGCAAAATATTTCATCTAGTTTATGAAATAGTACCATATTAACAAGCCAGTTTTCTTCTGTGAATGATGTTTACCCAGAGATCAGTGAAATGAGGAATAGACATTTAGGACATAAACTTTTCAGAAATTTAATTGTTAGGAAAGTATAAGTCTTTTCTTTTTTTAATTCATTCAACAAAATTGTGTTTTTTATTATAAATAGTGATCCAGGCTTTCAAAAACAAAGACCTAGCCTTAGAAAATGTGGATACACTTTTCTACATGATGGCACAGAGCAGGCATCTGATGTCTGATGAGTTCCACTGCTATTGCAATATTGCATGATTGGCCTGTCCACTAGTCATGAGTCCAATGGAAAGCAAAAGTCTTTTGAAATGAACTCACTGGGGAAAATCAATTAGTAACATCCTAATCAATACACTTGCTAGTGTACATATTCCTGACAATAGCTACTTTGACCAACATAAAAACTCCAGTTTCTAGTCCCCAATTAAGGTTCTAAATTTTCAAAGGTATGCACATAAAAAGAAGAAGGTATTCAGTTGGCAAATAGTTTATTGTTTTTGGGTGGGGGGAACTGGGGTTTTAACTCAGGGCTTTATGCTTGCTAAGCAGGTACTCTACTACTTAAGTCATACCTCCAGCCCTTTAGATGGCAAATTTTAACTGCTACATGTATGGGACAGCCTTCCTATATGAAGAGTCCTAGACTGACAGTCAGAAGCCTGCCATTGCTACCCTGACTCTGTAGCTCATTATCTGGGTTACCAGATCAGTTCTTAGCATTTCTGATTCTTATTTATCTCATCTAATTGAGGAAATTAGAATAGCTACTTTCTAGTTTCTGCCAGCATCACTACTTTATGATACTGCTACCTATAATATTCATAGAAAATATGTTTTACATAGGAGAATAACGCACATTTTCAGAAGTTCATTTCCACTATTTCTGTCAATAGAATCCTGGTAAATGGAAAAAATTGAATTGAATTAAATTTAAACCTGTGAGCTGATTTTTAAAAACTAGTTTAATAAGATTTTTGTGTTAGAAAAACTTCCACTTAAAGTTTAAAATTAATTCCAGCTAATTTTTGTTTTGGGCATTGAATGAAAGCAATTCTTGTTCAAAAGTCACAATGGAATATGTAGCCCAATGGTTTATTCATTCTTCTGTTTTATTACCATTGCTGTTATTAGCTGGTCTGCTTTATTTTTGTTGTTAAGAAAAATATTCCATGTGCCAATCACTATGTAAGAGTTTCACATTAATTTCATTTAGTTCTTAAAACAATGTGACTTTAATAATATTTTTTAAATGAGGAATCTGGTTTTTAAAAGTTTTAAGAGACAAAGCTGGAATTCAATTCTAGAACTGACTCCAAAGCCTGTCTCTTAATTATAATCCTCCCCTTCTTTTGGGGTCACCTAAAGTCATTGCTCAAGATTGCATAGATATTATAACCAAGGTCATACATATGTACACACAGTAGCATCCCCTTATCCAGGGAGGACAAGTTCTAAGACTTCCAGTGCATACCACGATACTACTACACACTGTAACATATTTATGTACAAATATACACATATACATACACACACACGTACATGGCTATGATAAAAGTTTACTTGATAAGTTAGGCATGGTAAGTGTTATAACTAGTAATAAAATGGAATAATTACAATAATATAATAAAAGTTCTGGAAATGTAGTCTCTTCATCTTTCATTCTAGAATTTTCCATTTGATATTTTCAGACCATGGCTGACCATAGGTAACTGAAATCATGGAAAGTAAAACCACGGATAAGAGAGGCCTAGTGTATTGATGAAAAAAATGCTTTGTTTCTCACAGAGCTATACTTTTACAGAACTAAACATCAATATGATTTTCAAAAGTGCATTCATAAGTCATCATAATTTGGCATTATTTGGTTGAGGATGTAGACAATCTCATAAACACACATGACATACACAGAGAGACCTGGTGAGCTAAATAAGTCTTACCTGTGTTCCACCTTTGCCCACACATTTGTGAAAACATATTTTAGGAAAGGTTTCACTTATTTTGGTCTTATTTCTCAGTGTCGAGCACACACTTTAATCAAAGTTGGCTTTTTACCCATTGCTTTCTCCCTTAAGGAGATGATACCGTCTGAAATACTGGGTTATCTCTTGGTTCACATTTATTCTCAGGGAAAAAGCACTTAGTAATTCTCACAGTAAGAGATTTTGCAGTCAGAATGCCACCAGCAGCAAGCAATTGCAAATTTCTGACTTTTCCTCTGTTACAGAATGACAAAAAAAAGTGCTAGCCACAGTTGGTTTCTTATTTCTGAATATAACAAGCTCTTGGATCCATTGACTTCTTCCCTTGCATTCTTTCTCTAGGAGTATATTGATTGCTTTAGTATTATTACTCCACTCTGTGGAGGTTAGAAGAGCTTCACGCTGACTCTATGTTCCAATAATTGGACAGCTAACGTGTTCCCTGTTGTCCTGTTGCTGTTGCCATGGCTGACTCCCTGTGCCCTCTGCAGACTGGATGTTTTTGCTCATGCAGTAGGCTTTATTTTTGCTTTTAAATTCTGAATGCATTTAAAACAAAGCTGGTCCTTTCCTAAAACAACCACCTATTGTACAAGTAAATTAGTTTGCCTCTTCATGGCCACTTATTAATTGGACAATTTTCTTCTTGATGACCATGTCTAGATTTTTAGACATTAAATTGTATTATTCCCCTAGGATGTTATTACACTTATTTGGTAGCTCAAAACTAGACCAAATACCATGGAAGTCTGAAGAATTTTCCCAGCAATGGGACTCTGTCATCACTGAGAGGCTTTCTTCACTTTCTTATCCTTCCTCACATTTAACTGGATTAAATAGGTAATGCCACTCCTCAAAGATATCCACATCCTGCCAGGAACCAGTGGCTCATGCCTATAATCCTAGCTACTCAGGAGGCAGAGATCAGGAGGATCACAGTTCAAAGCCAACAGGACAAATAGTTCATTGAAAAAAATCCATCACAGAAAAGGGCTGGTGGAGTAGGCCTTGAGTTCAAGCCCCAGTACCACAAAAAAACAAACAAACAAACAAACAAAACCATATTCACATCCAGGACTACAGATAGTACTGGGATTCAGCTCAGTGATACAATGCTTGCCTAGCATGCATGAGTCCCAGCACCACCAGAAGAAATAAAAAATCTACAAAGACCCTTTTAGCGAGGTGTGGTGATGCATGCTTATAGTCCCAGCACTTGGGAAGTAGGAAGCTGAACAGGAGGATTGTGATTACCAGGCCAACTTGGGCAATATACTGAGTCTAGGCCACCAAATTATGCTACAAACCAAGACCCCTCATTTGTTCTCAAAAGAAAGAAATAAACTTTAAAAATAAATAAATAAGTAAATAAAAAAAATCCACATTCTAATCCCCTGAGCGTGTGTGTATATTAATTTACACAGAAGATGTAATTAAGTTAAGGATCTTGACATGGGAAGATTAGTACTGGATTAATCAACTGGGTCCAATGCAATCACTCATAAGGGTAATCAGAAGAATGAGTCAGAGTTAGAAAGAGATGTGATGAGGAAGTAAGGCTTGATTGAGGTAATATGCTTTGAATATGGAGGAAGGGGGCCACAAACCACAGAATGCAAGGAGCCTCTAAAAGCTGAAAAGACAAGGAAATAGACCCTCTGCAGAACCTCCAGAAGGAACTAGCCCTGCCACGCAACACATTGACTGTTAGCTCCATGAGACTGATTTTTCACTTTGACCTCCAAAATCTCAACATAATAAATTTGTGTATGTTAAGTCATTAAGTTGTGCTAATTTGTTATGGCAGCAATGGGAAACTAACACATTTAGAGTCATAAACTGAGTGTTAGGGGAAATTCATTAATTAGAAATGTTTCTACATTTTTCTGAACAAACATATACTGAAGAATATTTAATTCATTTTAATTATTTGCTAAGTGTCTATGGAGCAATACCATACTGCTCTTTGATATTCCTTCCTGTATGCCTGTTTTCCTTATGCACTTGCATCTGTTCTCCAGTGATTGACTATAGTGCTAATCTCTTTTCAATTAGATTTAGGATGACTTGTGAAATAATCAAGTTTCTGCTTTATTGTGGCACACAGCACCACCTCCACCCCTCCACCCACACTGCTGCCTGTGCTAACATGTGAAGGTGAGTTTGCTGCATGGAAGCTTGCTTAGCTCTGAGTTTTAACAACCAATGCTATAAAAAACATGACTATCAAGAAACCTAAAACTCTCCATTTCTCTTTTTAGTTATTATACCTTTTGTGTGTGTGAACTATGGTTACTTGCTTCTATTTAAACCTTATAAGTATTGATTTGATTAGAATTTCAGTCTCGAAGAGAATAATGTTTTTCTTTAGCACCAAAGTCATAAGTAGTTCAATATCAGAACCGTTTAGCTTCAGTCCTCTATAAGGTTAATCCAAGAACATTGTTTTTCACATTTTCGTTATTCACTAATTAAGGTAAGAAGAGTTTAGTAAGTATCTACTGTATATAAGCCAAAGTACAGGGCACTGGGCACACAATAATAAAAACATGGGACCCTTCAAAAAAAATCTACCTTCTAAGCATTCTTTCAGTTTTTGTTGAGAATTATATAGGATAAAATAAAATTAAATGGTTCTCTGATATTAAAAATACTTTTGGACCATTGAAAAGATCAACAAAATTCTTATAAGTAATGTGATTGTTGAGGTATATTCCACAGTAAACATTTCATAGTAAAGAAACATACTGAAATTGAGAGTGTTTGAAACTGGAAGACAGTAACAGGAAGTGGTTGGAGTAAAAATTACAACAGGAAAAAAAAGCAAAGATAATGTGTTTCAACCAGTGGTGAAACTAGTTATTATTGTGCTTAGAGCAGTTCCCAGAACTGTGCCTTTTGACATGATTCAAGAATTAGAAGAGAATATGGATGGTACTTTCCCCACGTATCATACAATTTGGTAGGCTGGTGAGAACCCTGCAAACAACGTAGAAGAGAAGAAAATGCAGACCTGGATTTGATGCTACTGAAGTTAGTTTCCACTTAAAGACCACCCACAAACATGAATAGCATGATAGGCTCTTCTGCAAAGAGATAAAAAAGGCTGGGAGCAAGAGGAGAAGAAGAGAAAGTGACATTTTAAAAAATTTTTTAATTAATTTATTCACATGTACATACACTGCGTGGGCCATTCCTCCCCCCTGTCCCCTTTCCCACCCACCCCCCTTGCTTCCAGGCAGAACCTGTTCTGCCCTTATCTCTGATTTTGTCGAAGAGAAGACATAAGCAATAATAAGGAAGACAAAGCATTTTTGCTAGTTGAGATAAGAATAGCTATACAGAGAGATTCCTAGCATTGCTTCCATGTACAAATGTGTTACAATCCAAGTTGATTCATCTCTACCTGACTTTTTCACTAGTTCCTGATCCCCTTCCCATATTGACCTCTGTTGCTTTAAGATCCCTGTATTAGGGGAATTCCAAGATGGCGGCTAGAGGTAGGAAGCAGAAAGCGAGCCTCCTATAGTGAAATCTTGGAGAGACGCTGGAGACACACTTTGCAGGCATAATCACCGAGAAAAGGCATAACTTTGACCCCTCCACACCTCCAGCCGGCGCAGAGAATCTCCACTTCACGTTAAACGGAGAACCGAGGAGGCCCCCGGGGCCGCCAGGGGCTGGCGCCCATACGGCTTGGGAAGACGCGGACCAGGTGAGCTTCGCGGTACCGCGGTTCCCCCACAGACAAGCCTGGGCCAGAGCAGCATAGCCCCCTGGACAGACTGACCTCCACCCGGGAAAAAAAGAGAAACTGAGTACTAAGCAATAAGAACAGTTAAGACACGCTGGAAAGAGGGTGGGGCGCCCTGAGCGCTGAAGATTGGGGGAAGGGACTCCTTCCCGGGACTGTAAATAAACGAGCCGGGCGGGCCGGAGAGGCTCTGGCGGGAGCGGGGCGCGCCAGCAACCAGGAGCGGGGACGCTTGTGAGAGGAGGGAAGACCCACTTCCCACGTGAACTGTAAATAAACACGCAGGCCTGACAACGTGGGGCAGTGTCGCCTTTCCCAGTGCTTGGAAAGGGAAAAGCCTGTGGCAGAGGCCTCCGCACAGGAGAACTCTGAGCAAACAAAGCCTGTGGGACCAGGTGAGTGCTAAGCTCACCCCAGAGATCTGCATAAATAACGCCGCCAGCTACAGGCTGAGAGCAGCAGGCAGGCAAGCCACAGTTGCAGATACCACTCTCAGAACTGTCTCCAGACACTTTTTTTTTCTTTTTCTCCCTACCTTTGATGAGAGAACAACCAAAATACACCTGCAAGCCGAAAAGCTTACTGAAACTGTATTGCATTTGAACTGGGGACACTTGGTGGGGCTTTTTTTTTAATTTTTTCTTCTGTGTGTGTGTGAGTGTAGTTTTGTTCTACTTTATGCATCCCCTTTGATGAGACAACTACAGAACAACATCTGAGGCACCAACTCCAGGACTGGAGATTAAGACGGACATCCAAATTATTAAGACTGAAATTGCATTGCATATAAACTTGGAAGTTTTTTGGTTTTTTTTTTTTTTTTTAATTTCCTATTTTCCATTTTATTTTAATTCATTTTTATAAATAGATATTACTTTCATATACTTATTTTTTATTTTTTTATCTTTGATTTTCAATCCTCTCTCTGTCTCTCTATTGTCTGTTCAGCTTACTGTCGATTAGTACACTAACACTCCCTGTTTATACCTTTGAAACTCTCTTGTCTGATACCTTGTTCTGCTTTCTCCCTCTTGTCTGTATATTTGCTTTCCCCTTTTCTTTAACTTCTTGCTTTCCATCTCAGCTCACTCTTCCATTCTCAATATTACCATTGTTATTATTACAAGCTAGAAAATACTTAATTACACACAGTACAGGGACAGTAACAACACCAAGGACAATGACAGGAAGACAGAAAAAACAAGGAAACCAGTTTCCCCACAGCAAAAAATTAGTACAGGAACCAGAGGGGAATGAAGAGAACAGAAACTCAGAGCCAGACTCCAACAAAATGAAGATAAACTATGCCAAAGGACCCAATGAAGCCTATAAGAATAATTTAAAAGAAGACATACTACAAGTACTCAATGAGAATTTTATAGAGATGATACTGGATAGGGTCAACCAAAATGTACAGGAGACACTCAAGAAATTCCAAGACAATAAAAATAGAGAATTTGAAAAAGCAAAAGAAGAAATAAAGGAAACCATAGAAGCACTGTATAAACACCAAAGTGAAAGAGAGAACACAATGAATAAATGGATAAATGAACTCAGGACAAAAATAGACAACAATAAAGAAGAAAACAGCCAGGATATGGAAAACCTCAGAAAAAAGAACGAAACAGAACTGCAAAACAAAACGGAAGGCCAATCCAGCAGAATAGAACAAACAGAAGACAGAATCTCAGAACTTGAAGATGAAATGGTAATTAAAGGAAAAACCGAAGAACTATTAATTAAACAACTCAAGACCTGTGAAAAGAAAATGCAAGAACTCACTGACTCCATCAAAAGACCAAACGTGAGAATCATGGGCATCGAAGAAGGAGAAGAGGTGCAAGCGAAGGGAATGCGTAATATATTCAACAAAATAATAACGGAAAATTTCCCAAATCTAGAGAAAGATATTCCCATACAAATGCAAGAGGCCTCCAGGACACCAAACAGACCAGATCAAAATAGAACTACTCCACGACATATCATCATTAAAACAAGTTCAGAAACTAAGGAAAGAATATTGAAGGCTGCAAGAGAGAAAAAACAAGTAATATACAAAGGTAAACCCATCAAAATCACAGCAGACTTCTCAACAGAAACATTAAAAGCAAGAAGAGCGTGGGGTGAGATCTTCCGGGCACTGAATGAAAATAACTTCAACCCCAGGATACTCTACCCAGCAAAGCTATCATTCAAAATAGATGGAGCAATAAAAGTCTTCCATGATAAGCAGAAACTAAAACAATATGTGACCACAAAGCCACCATTACAAAAGATTCTGCAAGGGATCCTGCACACAGAAAGTGACACCCAACTTAACCATGAAAAGGCAGGCAGCACCAAACCACAGGATAAGAAAAAGCAAGACAGTAGAGAGTAACACCAAGTTAGGTACACACAATCAAACCTTCAAACAACTAAGATAACTAAATGGCAGGAATCACCACATACCTATCAGTACTAACACTTAATGTTAATGGACTTAATTCACCCATCAAAAGACACCGTTTGACAAAATGGATTAAAAAAGAAGATCCAACAATTTGTTGCTTACAGGAGACTCATCTCACCGACAGAAATAAGCATATGCTTAGGATGAAAGGCTGGAAGAAGATTTACCAAGCTAATGGCCCCCGAAAACAAGCAGGAGTAGCAATACTTATCTCTGACAAAGTAGACTTCAAACCTACATTGATCAAACGAGACAAAGAAGGACATTCCATACTAATAAAAGGGGAAATAGACCAAAAGGAAATAATAATCATCAATCTGTACGCACCCAATGTCAACGCACCCAATTTCATCAAACATACCCTAAAAGACCTAAAAGCATATATAAACGCCAACACAGTGGTTGTGGGAGACTTTAACACTCCATTATCATCAATAGATAGGTCATCCAAACAAAAACTCAATAAAGAAATCCAAGATCTAAAATATGCAATAGATCAAGTGGACCTAGTAGATGTCTATAGAACATTTCATCCAACCTCTACACAATATACATTCTTCTCAGCAGCCCATGGAACCTTCTCCAAAATAGATCATATCCTAGGGCACAAAGCAAGCCTCAGCAAATATAAGAAAATAGAAATAATACCGTGCATACTATCTGACCACAATGCAGTAAAAGTAGAACTCAACAACAAAAGTAAAGACAAAAAACATGCAAACAGCTGGAAACTAAATAACTCATTACTTAATGAAGAATGGATCATCGATGCAATAAAAGAGGAAATTAAAAAGTTCCTAGAAGTCAATGAAAATGAAAACACAACCTACCGGAACCTATGGGACACAGCTAAGGCAGTCTTGAGAGGAAAGTTTATAGCCATGAGTGCATATATTAAAAAGATTGAAAGATCCCAAATCAATGACCTAATGATACATCTCAAACTCCTAGAAAAACAAGAACAAGCAAATCCCAAAACAAATAGAAGGAGAGAAATAATAAAAATAAGAGCTGAAATCAACGAAATAGAAACCAAAAAAACCATACAAAGAATTAATGAAACAAAAAGTTGGTTCTTTGAAAAAATAAACAAGATCGATAGACCCCTGGCAAACCTGACTAAAATGAGGAGAGAAAAAACCCAAATTAGTAGAATCAGGAATGCAAAAGGGGAGATAACAACAAACACCATGGAAGTCCAGGAAATCATCAGAGACTACTTTGAGAACCTATATTCAAATAAATTTGAAAATCTAAAAGAAATGGACAGATTTCTAGATACATATGATCATCCAAAACTGAACCAAGAGGAAATTAATCACCTGAATAGACCTATAACACAAAATGAAATTGAAGCAGCAATCAAGAGTCTCCCCAAAAAGAAAAGTCCAGGACCTGATGGATTCTCTGCTGAATTCTATCAGACCTTTAAAGAAGAACTGATACCAACCCTCCTTAAACTGTTCCATGAAATAGAAAGGGAAGGAAAACTGCCAAACACATTTTATGAAGCCAGTATTACACTTATCCCAAAACCAGGCAAAGACACCTCCAAAAAGGAGAACTATAGGCCAATCTCCTTAATGAACATTGATGCAAAAATCCTCGACAAAATAATGGCAAATCGAATTCAGCAACACATCAAAAAGATTATCCACCACGACCAGGTAGGCTTCATCCCAGGGATGCAGGGGTGGTTCAACATACGAAAATCAATAAACGTAATAAACCACATTAACAGAAGCAAAGACAAAAACCACTTGATCATCTCAATAGATGCAGAAAAAGCCTTTGATAAGATCCAACACCATTTCATGATAAAAGCTCTAAGAAAACTAGGAATAGAAGGAAAGTTCCTCAACATTATAAAAGCTATATATGACAAACCTACAGCCAGCATTATACTTAACGGAGAAAAATTAAAACCGTTCCCTCTAAAATCAGGAGCCAGACAAGGATGCCCACTATCTCCACTCCTATTCAACATAGTACTGGAATTCCTAGCCAGAGCAATTAGGCAAGAAGAAGGAATAAAAGGAATACAAATAGGTAAAGAAACTGTCAAAATATCCCTATTTGCAGACGACATGATCCTATACCTTAAAGACCCAAAAAACTCTACTCAGAAGCTTCTAGACATCATCAATAGCTATAGCAAAGTAGCAGGATATAAAATCAACATAGAAAAATCATTAGCATTTCTATACACTAACAATGAGCAAACGGAAAAAGAATGTATGAAAACAACTCCATTTACAATAGCCTCAAAAAAAATCAAATACCTAGGTGTAAACCTAACAAAAGATGTGAAAGACCTCTACAAGGAAAACTATACACTTCTGAAGAAAGAGATTGAGGAAGACTATAGAAAGTGGAGAGATCTCCCATGCTCATGGATTGGTAGAATCAACATAGTAAAAATGTCGATACTCCCCAAAGTAATCTACATGTTTAATGCAATTCCCATCAAAATTCCAATGACATTCATTAAAGAGATTGAAAAATCTACTGTGAAATTTATATGGAAACACAAGAGGCCACGAATAGCCAAGGCAATACTCAGTCAAAAGAACAATGCAGGAGGTATCACAATACCTGACTTCAAACTATATTACAAAGCAATAACAATAAAAACAGCATGGTACTGGCACAAAAACAGACATGAAGACCAGTGGAACAGAATAGAGGATCCAGATATGAAGCCACACAACTATGAGCAACTTATCTTTGACAAAGGAGCTAAAAATATACGATGGAGAAATAGCAGCCTCTTCAACAAAAACTGCTGGGAAAACTGGTTAGCAGTCTGCAAAAAACTGAAACTAGATCCATGTATATCACCCTATACCAAGATTAACTCAAAATGGATCAAGGATCTTAATATCAGACCCCAAACTCTTAAGTTGATACAAGAAAGAGTAGGAAATACTCTGGAGTTAGTAGGTATAGGTAAAAACTTTCTCAATGAAACCCCAGCAGCACAGCAACTAAGAGATAGCATAGATAAATGGGACCTCATAAAACTAAAAAGCTTCTGTTCATCAAAAGAAATGGTCTCTAAACTGAAGAGAACACCCACAGAGTGGGAGAAAATATTTGCCAATTATACATCAGACAAAGGACTGATAACCAGAATATACAGGGAACTTAAAAAGCTAAATTCTCCCAAAACTAATGAACCAATAAAGAAATGGGCATGTGAACTAAACAGAACTTTCTCAAAAGAAGAAATTCAAATGGCCAGAAAACACATGAAAAAATGCTCACCATCTCTAGCAATAAAGGAAATGCAAATTAAAACCACACTAAGATTCCACCTCACCCCTGTTAGAATAGCCATCATCAGCAACACCACCAACAACAGGTGTTGGCGAGGATGCGGGGAAAAAGGAACCCTCTTACACTGTTGGTGGGAATGTAGACTAGTACAACCACTCTGGAAAAAAATTTGGAGGCTACTTAAAAAGATGGACATCGATCTACCATTTGATCCAGCAATACCACTCTTGGGGATATACCCAAAAGACTGTTACTCCAGAGGCACCTGCACATCCATGTTTATTGCAGCACTATTCACAATAGCCAAGTTATGGAAACAGCCAAGATGTCCCAGCACTGACGAATGGATTAAGAAAATGTGGTATCTATACACAATGGAATTTTATGCAGCCATGAAGAAGAACGAAATGTTATCATTTGCTGGTAAATGGATGGAATTGGAGAACATCATTCTGAGTGAGGTTAGCCTGGCTCAAAAGACCAAAAATCGTATGTTCTCCCTCATATGTGGACATTAGATCAAGGGCAAACACAACAAGGGGATTGGACTATGAGCACATGATAAAAGCGAGAGCACACAAGGGAGGTGTGAGGATAGGTAAGACACCTAAAAAACTAGCTAGCATTTGTTGCCCTTAATGCAGAGAAACTAAAGCAGATACCTTAAAGCAACTGAGGCCAATAGGAAAAGGGGACCAGGAACTAGAGAAAAGGTTAGATCAAAAAGAATTAACCTAGAAGGTAACACCCATGCACAGGAAATCAATGTGAGTCAATGCCCTGTATAGCTATCCTTATCTCAACCAGCAAAACCCCTTGTTCCTTCCTATTATTGCTTATACTCTCTCTACAACAAAATTAGAGATAAGGGCAAAATAGTTTCTGCTGGGTATTGAGGAGGGGAGCGGGAGGGGGTGGAGTGGGTGGTAAGGGAGGGGGTGGGGGCAGGGGGGAGAAATGAACCAAGCCTTGTATGCACATATGAATAATAAAAGAAAAATGAAAAAAAAAAAAAAAGATCCCTGTATTAGTTTCTCTGGAGTGGGGACATCAAATGCTATCATATTTTGGGTTTCCTACCTATCCCCATACTCCCTTTAGCATGTAACCCAAGTCCCACAACATTGTTGTATTTGCCCTAGAGAAAATGACCTTTTTATGATGAAATTTTCACTCACAATTTTGAGTTCTCATTTTCTAAAAAAGAAAAACCAGAAATGTTTGAAGCATGAAGCCAATACCTACATATCTGAGTGTTCCTTTTGTCCCTTCTTAGAACTATTTATAGTATATTTCCTACCCTTGTAGGGATCAGCTATGCAGTACTAATTACCAATGCATCTTTTGATGGAGACATTTATAAAGGACTCCTTCTGTCTCAGTCTTAAATTAATGAGATTAGTGAGATTTAAAAATGGAGGGTGTAGTATTAATCAGTTTTCCATCGTTATAATGAACTACCTGAGTCTGGGAACTTTATAAAGAAAAAAAATGTATAGTTGACACATAGTTTTAGAGGCTGAAAGTCCAAACAGTAGAGGACAAGTTCTAGCAAGGACTTGCCCAGCTTCATCTCATCATGATGAGCCACATCAGGCATAAGAAGAAGACCATATGGCAAGACAGGAAGCCAGAGTCCATGACCAGTGACTGAAGGATTCCAGCAGACGTATGTTAATCCCTCCTGAAGGCATGTCCCAATGACATAAGGACCCTTAAAAGGGGCTACCACCTCTTAACATCCCCATACTGGGGACTAAGTTTTCAACACATGAACCCTTAGGAACACATTCAAACCACATCAAGAGGCTCTCAATTGCTCAGCTCTACATTCTGTGGCAAGACCTCATGTAGAGTTCATAGACCTTGAAGCTTTGAGTAATACTGAGGAAATCTCAATCTATTACTACTGGGACTAATGGAAAATATTTCTTCATGAAGCTTGCTAGAATCAAAAATATTAGGTATGTATTTGAAAAAAAAGAGAAGTCATTATTTAGTGGTGATTTCTTTTTGATTCCAGATCAGACACCATAGGAGAGGGATTATTAAAATTATACTGAAGAATAAATAAGAGTTTAAGTAATAGATATAGCTACTTACCACATGACAGTTTGGATGTGCACAAAAGCAGAGGAAGTAAAGGATATAGTAAATTTATTTAATTGTTAGAGATGTGGTGGGAGAGTGCTTTGAAAAATGTCTTTGAGTGATCTAGAAAATAAATTTAATTCTCTGAGTGTCATTGAAAATATTTTGTGTAAATTTTGCTACATTTGTTTCCTATTAACAAAAATGTGGGGAAAGACTATAAGTAATACTAAAAATATAAAATAAATTTAGAAACTGGAGATTAGAAAGGTCATTTTTACTCTGTAAATATTCACTTGAACAACTTCTATGTGTATGCTTTTCTAATAAAAAGGTAGACATTTCATAAAGAGATGTCAATAGTGTAGAAATGAGCAAAACAAGTAACTTCTGTTTATATTTATATTTTGTAAATACTTGCACAAAGGAGTTTGAAAATAGTGAATATTCAAAACAATTTTAGTGGATTATTATGTAGCCATTTATAGTATCTACTATGTGCCATGTTTTTGTTCCCTAGACTCTTCAACAGAATTCTTACTTTTAGAAATAATGGTGATTATAATAGAGTATCTAAATATTATAATAGAGAAGGAATACTATAATAGATGAAGCCCTGAATTACATAGGTTTTTTAGTAGATTAGCACAGAGCAAAGGGATGTTAACCTACTCATGGAATGAAGGAAACACTCCCTTTTCCCTACTGGAGAGCAATTTAAACAAGAGAAAGTAGAGTCTCTAAAGCAGTCTTAATTTAGGAAAAGGCATGTGCCCCTTTGTACATTGAAATTATTTCTTACAAGAGATTTCCAACCTATACTGTATATATTTATATACATATATTTAAATTTACACATTCATATTTGTATACATATTATAAACATACTCATGTTTATATGCATAGATGCACACATAAATGTATATGTATGTTTAGTATGTGCCACACACAAATAAAGTAGATCAGAAAAGTATAAGGCATTTATATAACATTTTAGTTTTAAATATTAACTACAATTTTTTATTACTGTTAGTTATTTTTTTTTGTCTTCTACCTTCAAATTCTGGAGTGGACATAAACCAGTTATGTTAATAATTTCCCCCTTTTATGCTTTTCATGCCTAGTCAAAAGGAATCTGCTTTTAGTGACTGATTGCATGTTTTTCTTCCTAGCCAGTAATTTTTAAAATCACAAATAGCATGTTAAAGGAGAGAGAAGCTACATAAGTATGTAATTTTTGTTATGTTTTGCATGAGTACCTATACTTAATAGTTCCTCTTGCACAAGCATAACCAGTGAGAATCATTCAATAGGAGTCTGCTAGCTCTAGGAACTGCTAAGGATCCTTTCTGCTCCTAGGAGGCCAGCTACTTAATTCACATTCAAGCATAAAGGAGAAAGGATTTCCACTGTCCTGTAGATATCCTAGTATAAGACTTAACTAGATATCCTAGTATAGATCAATTTAAGATTTGTGGACACTTTCTTCCCATGCCCTGTACTTATTGCTATTTTTCATCATAGCACCACTTACTTAATATCTTACATAACACAGTGTATGTCCCTCCAAGGATATTTTTTGGTTTTTTTATCCCATCATAATTTTTCTTTTTCTAATCCCTATCAAGTCTATCCTAATTTCTAACATGAATGAGTGAGTGATATGCAAAAAGCCAGAACTATTCATTAAATTTATTACTGTAAGAATTTTTGGAGACACAAGTTGAATCTGAAAAATCCCAGCTCTCAAATAACTGTCAGTTTACCAAAGAAGGAAGACATGTAAACTAATGATAATTTAATTCACATGGAAATGAATCCCAAATAAAAATGCAAAATAAATTGTTTAAGCTCAAAAAGAAAAGAAGTGATTAAAAATCATGAGGGAATCTTCCAGGTGGAGCAGGTTTTGAAGTTTGCTGCTTTAGGGTTGGGAATTATTTCCACAAACAGATTCATCCCATGAAGAGATGAGAGAGGGAGATTGAGTGAGAAGATGTGGTGAGTTATTTGAGGCCTTCATTCAAATAGATTCATTAGTTGTAGGACTGTTTATGGTTTTACCAGAAGCCATGTATTAGTCTGAAGTCTTTTGTATGCACATGATTGAAACCCAGTTCAAAGTAGCTCACCTAAGTACACCTTTTTAATGGATCACATAACTATGGGAAGGGGAGTAGTACCTGGACTTTGGGGAAAACAAACAGAAACCTTGCTCACTCTATCCTTTTCTGAAACAGTTCTCTCAAAAAAGTTGAAAACTGAAGATTGATAATTGCTCTTATGGGTATGAATTTGAAAAACACCACAAAACAGAAATATTCAACCAAATGTCCATCAATTATAAATGGATAAAAATGTGGTATGACCATATAATAAAATATTATTCCTCAATAAAAAAAGAACTTATTCATGGTACAACATAAAAATATGATGCTAAATTAAAGAAGCCAGTCATTAAAAATTGTGTATTGCGTGATTCTCAACAAATCCTCCATGTAAATATCAGAATGTGTTTCCAAGAGAACTTGCAGCAGGTGATCGCAACAGTATTCCTAGGAACCAGCCTCCACCATAAGACTGAGCTGGTCCCACTTCAGCCCGCTATGGAAAGGCTTGAACTGATAGGTACAATTGCTCAGGCATAAGAGAGGTATGGGGAATACAGTAGTGATCAGGACTGTGG
This sequence comes from Castor canadensis, assembly GCF_047511655.1. Lineage (NCBI taxonomy): Eukaryota > Metazoa > Chordata > Mammalia > Rodentia > Castoridae > Castor > Castor canadensis. The sequence goes on along the minus strand of NC_133394.1, from coordinate 34,844,829 downwards.
AACTGGATGGCTATGGTGAGGGCTATGGATTCATTGGAGGAAGAAAACAAATTGGTAGTGATGCTTAATCACCACTCTAAAACCAACTGTGAAAGACAGAGGGACTATTTGGCAGCATATAAAAAGAAGCAGACTCCCATTTCTCAAAGTTAGAGGTTAGAGAAGGCTCAGTATCAAGGATAAAATTTTAATTTTATGAGCATCAAAGCTCTAAGAAGCTCAAATGGTCACTCCCAAGAAGCCCACTATGTCAACTTCAGAGCCCAATTTGGAAGGATTGGACCCTGAAACTTATAATGAACCCCAAAATTTGGAATGGTTATATCTGAGTCTCTATGAAGTCAAAATTTTTAGTTGCAGATTCCTCCAAACTCTCCATGCCTGAAGAACATGTTTTCATGTTAAATGCCAGCATTTCTCCCTTTCTTAACATCAATGCACAAAATGTGCCTTGAGAAATAATTTATACCTCTCGCAGTCACATCCCTTTCTCCCAGCTACAACATGGCTAGGTAAAGGAAGAGACAGACCTCCTTAAAGAAAAAGGGTGTGTATAACTCAAAAGACCAGGAAGACCTACTCACCATATGCCCATAAGATTAGAAAAAGTACTAGTGGGACTGCATCCTGAAAGAGAAGAATCAGGTCAAGTGAAATATAAAGTTGAGTAATGGAGATTTTGTCCAATGGGTTACTTATTCACAAAAATATTTCTCAACACATTTTCTACATGTAAATCTCTGAGTGTGTTTTATAGGGAACTTTCAACAATTGGTGTAAGACAAATGTTGGTACCAAACATCACTTATTATTAAGTGTTCCAAAGCAAAATAATTTTTACGTGAATGTTTTTAAACAAAGTTAGCCATAAGAGAATTAAAATTCCATTAGTAAGCAAGATTAATAAAATTTTATTGCTTAACAAGTGGGATTATAGAAGAGAAGACATTCTAGGTCTGCTATAAATAAGTAAATATAGTTATAGATAACAACAAAATAAAATAACAATATGGATAAAATAATAATCACAGTAAAATAATAACTGCAGTATGAGGGAGGGAAGGCATTCTCAGGAGGTACTACTCTACTATGATTATCTGAAGTAGTCCATCAGGTGGAATGTATCCACAAAGTTGTTGATGGATACCTTGTCCACAGGTAGCTAAATGCCTTTACCTATTATGTGTTTAGCAATGTGAACCATGACCACTGGTGTATGAAAAGGGTCAAAGAAGCCAATAGCTAAGCACTTAGTGACATCTCTTCCATATGTGACAGTTGGTTATGAAAACCCTGAGGGGTATATATTGTCTTCTCCCATGGAGGCACCAGGATTAAGAGTGTTCTGAGCTTTAGTATCTAAGAAACCCATAAAACTGTGTACATTACCTTTTTCCTCTTCTATGCATACTGTAGGATAGGGTATTTGTTCCTGGTGGAGTCCAGAACCTTAGCTCCATTCATAGTTCGTTTTCTTGAAGAAGGTCAAGACAAGATAGAATGGTGGTAGGTTTTGTGCCTCTTCTTCTGCCAGATAGTCTTCTCTGGTGGAGCTCCTTATCTTTGTCTTAACATTTATGGTAAATTAGCATGGATTTACATAACAGAAAAATACTAGGCAAGGGCGTCCCAATATACTGCCTTTTTCTCTTCTTCTGCATGATTAAAGGTGTCTAAGAATGGACAACTTGCATAGCAGACTAAAAGGGTACAAGTGTTTGCTTACAGAAGGAGGACTGAGTGAGTACACAAAATCTGTGCAATGTGTCAGTACCCCATGGCTAGTAGGTCAGGTCTGCTGTAGATATGTGAGCAGGGTAGCTGCAGATGACCAACTCTGTGCTATAGTAGAGGGATTCTATCTCTTGCTCCATACAGTTGCAAGCATAGAAATCAGAGAGTATGCCTGAGGGCCATTGACACATGACAAAAAGCTAAGAAATTCTGAAAAAAAATGCACCTGTGCAGAACAGAAGGAACAGGGTTGCACTGGCTGTACTCCGAGTTTTTTGTTCATTGTATACAATGAGATTTATGAGCTTGAAAACATGTCTTGTGCCAGGCACAAGGCTCTTTTTGAAAATACAGAAGAGACATTTGACTGTGCTCAGTTTTTCCCTTACAGTATTGTTCCTCAACAGCAGCCACTAATCTAGAATGACCAGTCATACATGCCATTCACATATAAGTATATCCACACACACATATATACCTGCAATGTTCCCATTATATACTTTATAATATACTTCCCATTATATACTTTTAAAACAAAGGATCCTCAGAGTTTCCTTGCTAAAATAACTGGAGTTGAGTCACATATAATATTGCCTATCAATTTCCCATTGCACGGAGTGGGCGGTAAGGGAGGGGGTGAGGGCAGGGGGGAGAAATGACCCAAGCCTTGTATGCACATATGAATAATAAAAAATTTTAAAAAAAGGTCAGTTAGAGATGAATCAAAAAAAAAAAAAAACCATGGTAAAGGGGAGCAGGAACAATAAGGTGTGGACATATAAGCTCTGCCTATATATCTCCTATGTATCTGGTAGAAGCATAAAGGTTAATTCTGTGTAAGGTGGAAAATGATCCTGAATCTGGATCAGAGCCCACACTCCTCTTTAAGTGAAATTCCTTGGGTGCCCAAACAAGAAAGCTCACTTCATATAAAGGAAGTACATAAAAAATATCAGAAAAAGAAATGGAGGTAGAATCAGAAAGATATTTGATGAAAACTCCTTGAAAAAATATGGGTATGGAAAAAATGAAAGCTGAAATTAAATATTTTGCTATTAATGTTCCAGAAACTTAGCATAGCAATCTCCCCATATTTTGAGAATATAAAGCACAGATACAAAGTCTTGGTTAAAAGATATTAAGGTATAAGGAAAATATAAACCAAAGGTTATTTATGCTAACAAAAGAGGTGGAGGAGAAAACAGACCATAATAGAAATAAAGAAAACTGGAAACAATAGAGTAGAACAGAAACTTGAAAATACATAAGGGTCATAGAGGACAGGAATAAGAAAAGCAACTTGAATGTTATGGAAATGAAGAGCTAAAACGTAAAAGGAAACAGGTAGGGAAGCTATAGGAAAAATATCTAAATATAGACATAAGTGGAATGTCAAAGGAATAAAATCAAAGCAAATAAACTAATAAATACTCAAAATATCATTCAAAAATTTTCCCCAGTTTTCAAAGAAATTTTTGAGCTGCATGTTGAAATAACATACCATGATTTAGAGTAGTCAAAACAAATTATATTATAGTAGTCTCTGAATTTCCAAGATAAAAATTATTCCCTTTAAGATTCATATGCATAAAAAGGAATGAGGAATATCAGACTACCTTTATACTTTTCATCCACAATATTAAACTCAAAGAAGCAGTAGAGTTATGTATTTAATTTTGACTCAGAATGTCAGACATAACCAAACTGTCTCTTAATATAAGTGGAACAAATAAATATTTCTTAACCTTAAGCAATTTAGGTAATATTGCTCTACTGAAACCTTGAAGAAAGTTGTGGAGTCATTTCAAGCAGGTAAAAGGCAAATTGAACTATTAAGGCAGTAAATATTGATTCTGTTTATCTATAGGCATTAGACAAAAAAAAATAATAACATGCTCAATGAAGAAAGAATATAACCAATGGAAGTTTAGAGGTGATTGAAGGGAGAACTTAAGCATTGAATTGTATTTGCCATGAAGGAGACTCTGAAACAAGGATTAAGCAAGTAAATTTTTTTGGTTGGACTGGAGTTTGAACTCTGGGCTTTGTGCTTGCAAAGCAGATACTGTACCACTTGAGCCGAGCCGTACCTCTAGTCCTTGAACAAGGGAATGATTCCAGTAAGCATTGATAGAAAACAAGGAAGTAAAATAGGCAAAGGAAGTTGCCATTGAAGGTGTCATTGAGGGGTGGGCACCTGGGGCTCAATCCAGTTGGGCTACTGGGGAGGAGTGTGGAGAGGAAGCATTAGGTTGTGCCTACCAGGGGTAAAAGGAGCAGGTGCAGTCATCCACCACCTTTTTTCAGCACTGGTTAGGGAAAGGTAGTCTCAGCATCGCTGGCAGCCAGCTTTTGCCACCAGACTAGAAAAGGTCTTTGTCCCAGAGTAATACCTTTGTCTCTGACATTCAGGTACATGAGGATTGTAAGGCAGATATGGTCATGGCAATAATATTTTTATAGGGATGAAGGGTATGCCTGGGTGTGTACCACACACACTATAAATCAATTATTTTTGATTTATAGTACCTAGAAACCAAATAATATCACTTATTGTTGATTTTTAAACATTTTCTTAATAGTATAAATGTTACCAAAAATAATATAATAAGCTTAACTTGGTAAATTGGGAAGGAAAAAAGAATGAGAAGGGAACATGGAAAATTTATACTTGTTAGTAGTCCAAAGGTAGTGTAATCTAAATACATATAATGTGAAAGTATTATATAAACTTATAACAAAATATAAATCTTCCAATTTTCAGAAGAAAGAGAATGGAAATTGACAACAGAGTGAAAATTTTTTTCTATTTTTCAAGGTAGGGTTTGAACTCAAGGCCTAGTTCTCACCAGGCAGGCACTCTACTGAGCCACACTCCCAGCCCTTTTGAAAGATTTTTTTTTTTAAGTTATATAAACTAACATAGTATAAAATAATATGACAAAATTATGGTAACGCCCTTATGAAGTATTAATAAAGGTGCGTGACCAAAGCTCAATTATTTATTTATTTTTCTTTTTTTTTTTCTTTCTTTTATTATTCATATGTGTATACAAGGCTTGGGTCATTTCTCCCCCCTGCCCCCACCCCCTCCCTTACCACCCACTCCACCCCCTCCCTCTCTTCCCCCCACCCCCTCAATACCCAGCAGAAACTATTTTGTCCTTATTTCTAATTTTGTTGTAGAGAGAGTATAAGCAATAATAAGAAAGAACAAGGGTTTTTGCTAGTTGAGATAAGGATAGCTATACAGGGCATTGACTCACATTGATTTCCTGTGTGTGGGTGTTACCTTCTAGGTTAATTCTTTTTGATCTAACCTTTTCTCTAGTTCCTGGTCCTCTTTTCCTATTGGCCTCAGTTAAAGCTCAATTATTTAAAGTAAAATATAAAACACAATAAAAATAAAACTGTGAGTTGTATACAAGAAAGAGAATAAAAAGAAAGTGATTTAGAAAGGACACTTCTACCTGAGAAGTAAAAATAGCAAATTAAATCTAAAGTACATATAAAAAAGGAAATAATAGTGAGAATAACAAATCAATTAAAGCAGAAAAAGACCCCAAAATTACCAAATAGAAACATCCTCAAACTGAAAGTTCTAAAAAAACTAGTAAAGCTGATAAATTCTTAGCATAAGAAATGAAGTAAAACTATAGACCATAAGTTACCCAGGAATGAAAAAGGAATTAGAGAGTCTATGTGCAATAAAATGACATATAAATATATGAGGAAAAATATTTTTGCCAAGAAATATAAGCAGGTAGATTAAATGACAAATTCCTTGATTGGTGTTGTATTTAAAAGACAAGGGAAGTTAACCCACAGAATGAGTAAAGTAACTTTTCTAAGAAAGGAGAAGTAAAAATAAAAATAGACATATATGGAAATAACTCTACAGATGAGTGAGTGAGGTTATAAGAGATGATTCCTGATGGGCTTTGTTTCCTCTGTGAGAGGGAGGATAATGTCGAGTGTAGAAACATCTTGAAATAAGTTATGAAGGTTCACAACAGCAATGGAAGGTCATAGGCCTTGAAGGGTGGGGAGCATGGGAAGCTCTGGATGGCTTTTTTTTTTTTTTCTTTATTGTTGTGATGGGTGGGGGTACATTGTGGTATTTACAAAGATTCTTACAATGTATTAAATATATCATACCTGAATTCACCTCCTCAATCATTCTCCCTCATCCTCCCCTTCTCCAATTCCTGGAGTAGTTTCAACAGGTATCACTTTTGCATTTACTTACATTTGTACACATTCTATTGTACCATATTTACCATCTTACCCCCTTCCCTAGCAAGTTCCCCCTCTCACTGGTGCCAGCCCTCCCAGGACTTGTTCCACCCTCCTGTTCTTCAATTTTGTAGGACAAAAAAAGAAAAAAGATAAAATGAAAAACATGACATTTTAGTTTAAGGTAAAGGTAGCTACACAGGGAGTTTCCTTGTGATATTTCCACGTATGTATGTATTATAACCTCAATAGGTTTATCTCCTCTAATTGTCTTCATTTTACCTAAATCCCTTTCTTATTGGAGTTTCAGTCAGTTCAAGATTTCTATACTCATTCTTGTATAGTGAGTATATGAACTCTATTCAAGTTCTTAGTTCCCTATCCCTCTCTTGGGTGACCTCTCCTTACTGTGACTAGTGTTTCATAATACTGTTACATTTGTGTTAGGTCTATATGGGAAAGAACATGCAGCTTTTGGCCTTCTGAGTCTGGTTAACTTCAGTTAAGATGATGTTCCCCAGTTCCATCTGGAAGGTTTTTGAGGAATAATATGGGAACATGCAATGCATATAAACTCTCTCTCCTGATCCCTCCTCTCTCCCCACACATATACACAGAGAAAAGTTTTAAACCAAGTAAACTGTACACAACTCCAAATTTGGTAATTTATTTGTAAGAAACAAATAGAAGTATCTGCAGATATTTTATATATTTTAAAACATACTTATGAGAACATCTCACTGCCACAAATGAGTGAATACATAATTGACATAGGAAGATATTTGGGTTGGTGAACTTAAGAGAAAAAAGGCAAGCTAGATAAAGTTTGAAGTTATATTTGTTGTACATTTTTTTTAAAGTATATGCATTGAAAGTGTGATACCATAAAAGGAAACATATCAAAACTTTAACAGTGTTTATGAAAGACATTACAGAGATTTCTGATCATCTTTGTGCTTTTTGGTATTTCCAAATTTTCTGTTTTGAGTACATATTAGTTCAGAAAAAGGAAGAATGTTATTTTGGTTGGGTAATTTAAGATCATCCTGAAGAAAATAGTTTACAAATTCTAAACATAATGTTATTTTTTATAGTAGTTTTTCTAATAGGAAACATCAGAGGGCTCCACTGTGATCCATATGGGAAAATAAATGAAAAAAACAAGTGAAAAGCCTATGTTTTGTTAAGTATCATTTGGGTTCTTTTCAATATCTAAAATAATAATTAAGAACCAGTCCATTATGACCTAACATCATCAGTGAAACTACAGTCATATGCTGCTTTATAATGGGAATATCTTCTGAGAAATGTGTTGTGAGGTGATTTAGTCATTGTGCAAAAACATCATAGAGTGCTCTTATAGTAACCTATTACACACATTGGCTATATAGGACAGCCTATTGCTCTTAGCATACAAACCTGTACACAAGGTACTGTACTGAATATTGTAGGTAATTGTAATGCAATAAGTTTCTTGTATCTAAGCATAGCTAAACATAGAAAAGGTAGAATAAAACTAGCACTAAAGATAAGAAGTAGAACCCTTGAATAGGACACTTAACCATGAGTGGCACTTGCAGAACTGGAAGTTGTTCTAGATGAGTCAGTGAGTGAGTGGGCAAGTGAAGGTGACAGTTGAGGACATTGCTGTGCACCACTGCAGACTTCATGAACACTGTGTACATAGGCACTCTAAATTAATTTTTAAAATTTCTTTTTAATAATAGATTAACCCTAGCTTACTGTAGCTTTGTTACTTTATAAACTTTTAAATTTTTGTTACTTATTAATCTTTTGTAATAGGCAACTTAAAACACACTATACCTCTGCACAAAAATATTTTATTTCTTTAAAATCTTGTTCTATAAGTTTTTTTTCTAATTTTTCTCTTTTATTTTTTAAACTCTTTTGAAAAACTAAGACATAGCACTCATTGCACCCAGGCCCACATAGGGTCAGGGTAATCAGTGACTCTGTCCTCTGCCTCCACATCTTGTCCCACTGGGAGGTCCTTAGGAGCTTTTACTCCCATGGAGATGTCCTTTCTTTTCTTTTTTTTTTTTTGAAGTTTCTTTTTTTTTTTCTTTTTTCTTTTATTATTCATATGTGCATACAAGGCTTGGGTCATTTCTCCCCCCTGCCCTCACCCCCTCCCTTACCACCCACTCCCCCCCTCCCTCTCCCCCCTACCCCCTCAATACCCAGCAGAAACTATTTTGCCCTTATTTCTAATTTTGTTGTAGAGAGAGTATAAGCAATAATAGGAAGGAACAAGGGTTTTTGCTGGTTGAGATAAGGATAGCTATACAGTGAGTTGACTCACAATAATTTCCTGTGCGTGTGTGTTACCTTCTAGGTTAATTCTTTTTGATCTCACCTTTTCTCTAGTTCCTGGTACCCTTTTCCTATTGGCCTTAGTTGCTTTTAAGGTATCTGCTTTAGTTTCTCTGCGTTAAGGGCAGCAAATGCTATCTAGTTTTTTAGGTGTCTTACCTATCCTCACCCCTCCCTTGTGTGCTCTCGCTTTTATCATGTGCTCAAAGTCCAATGCCCTTGTTGTGTTTGCCCTTGATCTAATGTCCACATAGGAGGGAGAACATACGATTTTTGGTCTTTTGGGCCAGGCTAACCTCACTCAGAATGATGTTCTCCAATTCCATCCATTTACCAGTGAATGATAACATTTCGTTCTTCTTCGTGGCTGCATAAAATTCCATTGTGTATAGATATCACATTTTCTTAATCCATTCGTCAGTGGTGGGGCATCTTGGCTGTTTCCATAACTTGGCTATTGTGAATAGTGCTGCAATAAACATGGGTGTGCAGGTGCCTCTGAAGTAACCTGTGTCACAGTCTTTTGGGTATATCCCTAAGAGTGGTATTGCTGGATCATATGGTAGATCAATGTCCAGCTTTTTAAGTAGCCTCCAAATTTTTTTCCAGAGTGGTTGTACTAGTTTACATTCCCACCAGCAGTGTAAGAGGGTTCCTTTTTCCCCACATCCTCGCCAACACCTGTTGTTGGTGGTGTTGCTAATGATGGCTATTCTAATAGGGGTGAGGTGCAATCTTAGTGTGGTTTTAATTTGCATTTCCTTTATTGCTAGAGATGGTGAGCATTTTTTCATGTGTTTTTTGGCCATTTGAATTTCTTCTTTTGAGAAAGTTCTGTTTAGTTCACTTGCCCATTTCTTTATTGGTTCATTAGCTTTGGGAGAAAATTCCCATCAAAATTCCAATGACATTCATTAAAGAGATTGAAAAATCTACTGTTAAATTTATATGGAAACACAAGAGGCCACGAATAGCCAAGGCAATACTCAGTCAAAAGAATAATGCAGGAGGTATCACAATACCTGAACTTCAAACTATATTACAAAGCAATAACAATAAAAACAGCATGGTACTGGCACAAAAACAGACATGAAGACCAGTGGAACAGAATAGAGGACCCAGATATGAAGCCACAGAACTATAACCAACTTGTCTTTGACAAAGGAGCTAAAAATATACGATGGAGAAATAGCAGCCTCTTCAACAAAAACTGCTGGGAAAACTGGTTAGCAGTCTGCAAAAAACTGAAACTAGATCCATGTGTATCACCCTATACCAATATTAACTCAAAATGGAGATGTCCTTTCTTACGGGAACAATGCCTTGTTCTGGAATCACTCCTGAACTACCCACCTGAGGCTGTTTATAACTGACTTTCTTTTTTTATAAGTGCAAAAAGTATACTTGAAAATAATGTTAAAATTATAGTATAGCAAATAACCCTAAACCAATAACATTGCAGGTTATTATCAAGTATCAGGCAGGTAGTATACACAATTGTAATACTCTGCTTATACAGTTGAAAATGTTACAGGTTTGCTCTACACTGACATCACCACCAACATGAAAAGTGCATTGTTCTTGGACATTAGGATGGTCACCAGGTGATAACAATTTTCAACACCATTATAATCTTATGGAACCACTATTGCTTATATGATTCATCATTGAATGAAGAGTTACATGGTGCATGACTGCATTCCTCTTTCATTTGATTTGAATCTGTAAGAAATATCTTAGTAACTGATAGACTACTCTCATTTTGAATTTGATACTTGGAATTTATAGAGCAGTATTAAAGAAAACTTTGGTCATTGGAAGTGTCTCAATCCAAATAATGCTTCCTATTGATTTTGTAAGGGAGATGTAAGCTGTGTATTCTAACATTTTCTGAAAAACCACTGTTCAATCATCTTCAAAAATACTACAGCAATTACAAAAAACACTCAACATTTTCCTACTGCCCTCTTTAGAATTAAAATCTCTTAAATTTCTTTTTTCTCTTATTATTGATCTTTAAAATTTCAATCATATCAGAAGTAGAAAGTGCTAAGACACATAGACTCTTTTTTTTAAGGATATATCTTGAGTGCCTAGAAGTGCAACTTGCCCAAGGTAGGGTTAAATAAATACAGACTAAATAACATAATTTCAGTTGTATTCTAGATTAGTATCTGCTTAAGATGTTCTTTTTTCTTGCTCGGTGTGTTTCCTCACTTTTCCCCCTAAGGTTTTATATTTGTTTCAAATTTAAATTACCCTTTCTAGTGTAACTGAGGAATTTCCCTAAAAAAACCCATTAATAACAATGCTATAGGCTGTTTTTTAAAAGAAAGATAAGTTTTTAAAGAGCCTGGCAAATTCTTTCTTTGTGTATTGACACAATCGGGTGAAGTATTTTACATTTTAAATGCTAGGGAACACCATTTGAATTGAATTCTTATACGATGTGTTGTTAAAACATTGTGTACAAGTGCACAGTGCTTAGATAATCATATCAGTTTTTGCTGGAAAAAGACACAAGTAAGTTACAAAAATCATTTTTTCAACCTATCTTCATTCTTCTTACTTGATTTAATTTTTGTTTCTAGCTCTAAATTGACACATGGAACATTCTCTTATCTTTAAATACAAATCTTTGATGTTGAGAATAAGCCTCTATAAAGTTCAGCTTGGTCTATATAATTTTTGTCAGCTATCAGTATGCAGGACATGCACATAGCTGGCAGAACTGTGAATTTCAGCATACCTATTTTTTTTACAAGATAGCATCTTAATGTATTTCCCATTGAAAACTAACTTCAAATAAAATTGAATTTTCTGTCTGAATATATAATGCTTGAATGACTCTTTGAAAAAGATGTATAAATAATAGATCAGTTCTCAGAGACTGCTGCCATGTATTATTAATTAAAAAATAAAGATCAGATCTACACTGAAAAACACATCATGACATCTAGGCTTTAATGTATCTTAACAATGGAGATTGAATTTTATAGGCAATGAAGTGGTCTTTATCACACTCATGATGGCTCAAGGACTTTGAGTAGTCCATTTCTTTTCGGTAATATATGTATCCTCTTAAAGATTGGTCTCAAACCTCACTTTCCTGGTAACATTCAACTCACTCTTTCTGGTAACATTCCTGGTACTCTTTCTGGTAACATTCCTGGAAAAAATTTCACCCAAATATAACCAGAATATTCAACTTTTGGAATATTAAGGGGAAGGATAAGTATACCCAAGGACTTTACATCCTCTTCTGGGGAAAGTAAGTTCTATTCTTTTCCAAGAAATAGGAGAATTTTTTATGAAATCACAGAACCTGTGAAATTGTCTGAAAACCATAATTGTGGATGTAGTGCACTTTGCCATTAGAAATGAAAGAAGTTGACTGCCTGAGTAAATGTGGCATCCATGACCCCTTGAAAGCTGCATGATCACTTAGCTCATCCTCTTCCCTCCATGAGCATGAAAATCAAAAATTTCAGGCTGTCTTAAGGCACAAACTCAAGTTTACCTTTTTAAAGCTACTTGTTCAAATTCTCTCATCTGTGTTGTAAACTCCACCTTTCATTTTTCTTAATTCTTTGTCTATTTTTCTTGGACATGAATTTTTGCTTCAATTTCCCTTCATTCCACATCTTAGGGGTATGCATTAATCCCATTATAGATATTTTCTGTTAAAGATTACAGATTCACAGATAAGTCTACATCTTGAATTCTAGCTACATAAATTGGGGTAAGTGACCTCTTGCTTGAGGGTTGGTCTGTGAAGTGTCCAGGGAATATTCTTCTCCCTTATCCCAAATGAGTGCCCCTCTTATGTCTTCTATCAAACAACAACATCCAAAATATAATACAATAGGACAATAAATAATTCCATAAATTTGGTTGTGGCACTATCTATTAAAATAAACAATTTTTGAAAATTTCTGACTAGACATTTAACTGTGTATCTGAAATAATAAAACATGATAGCTTACTAATAGACCTAAAAACTGTCTAAAATTTGATTTTGAGAATGAGATTAAAATTAATTATGTAAATTACAGTGCACTTTAATGTGGAAATATTTGAGCAAATAATTGTGATGAAATATCAGAAGACCAATAATTCTACATGCAAAGAGTAGAGTGGAGGAAGCACCTTTCCACAATGGGTGACACTTGAACCATGCCTTGAAAGGTAATCAAGATTTTTGTGGTCAGTGATGGTGGTAAGGACATTTCAGACAGAGGGAATGCCGTGTTCAAAAACACAGAAATATGAAAGTGTACAAGCAGCAAATAATTTGTTCAGAGTATGATGATGTGTGTGGGATAGGACATTAGATTTATTTTATTATTATTATTTATCTTTTGGACATTAGGTTTTGAATTTGATTGTGGGAAGACTCAGCTAGTCTAGAGAATTTAGGCTTTATTCCATATAGAGGGTAGGTTACCCTAGCAAGTAACCAAGAAATGTGTGAATGCAGGAAAATATTTGATTTAGAATGGTAATACAAAACTAACAGATAGTTATGTCAGTACAACTATCCAGATGAGAGATGGTGAACAAGTATCTACCCAGTTCCCCAAATCAGAAACCTGAGTCATTATCAATTTCCTCCTCTCTCTCATTAAAAAAATCATGAAGTTATGCCAGTTTAACCTCTTAAATAGTTCACTCCTTCCTCTTTCATTATCATTACAACTTTCCTGAAGTATGGTGAAAAGCCAGACTGGGATCATGCTGAACAATTCTGATCAGGGAGACCATGACTGATTTTGAATGCCATTTGCTTCCTGGGTGGAGTCCGGTGATCTTGTGATCTTAATCCAGTGTGATGTGAAGAAAGGCACTACATTATGCTTTAGTAGAAAATGGGAAGGACTTGCAATAGGGTAAGAGATAGCAATGAGGAAGGAGATGTCTGTAGAGCCATGGTGGTGACATATAAGACATGTGACAGCAGAAAGAAAGCTCAGAGTGTATCTGGAGAAGCCAAGTTGGGACCAAATTTTGAAAATAGTAGAACATAAGCAGTTTATTGAGGTCCGCAATCATACACGAGGGGACTAAGGTAGGAACTCAACGCATATAGCTGGGATATTATTTGAAGGTTAATAACCTATTGTTGACATGATTTATCTTCCAAGATTAATCATAATGAAATAGTAAAATTTTCTTAATATTGAATCACTGGACAATTGATAAAGGTACTGTAAGTACTCACTGATAAAGATTAGAACTACAATAAGCAGTGGATATTTAAAATATATATATATGGGAAAAATAATGGACTCCTCCCTCTCCCCAATACCTATGAAAACAACATATGAGTGGAACAATTTTATTACTTTAGGAGAGTAAGTCCTTACATTTTCTAGAAAGCAAGAGATGATAAATAGAAAGTAATTTTGAAGCTCTTGTTTTTAGCCATCTGTTATGAGTAAAATGTCTCTAGAAGATGAAGTATTACTGGAGTTTCAGGAGAAGACAAGATACCCGTGATAATTGCCTTCTTCTGAGCCTTTTTCCAAAGAGAGAAGACACTGCCTGCAAGAGAATCCCAACCCCTGTCCCAGTGACAGAACATCTTTCCAGACTGGGGTCTACTAATGGCTCCCTGCCAAACACCACCCTCTGGAATCACCTTCCAGTAGGGCTCATGCTATCTCCCATGCTACCAGGCAGCTACCCAAGACCACCTCATCCTTGGGATCTTCCTCACTGGACTCTGGGTCCTCCAGCTGGATCAAGAGGAGGTAGTCATGGACTCCTGGGTTTGAGTAGGGCATGTTGAGACTCACATGGACCACCAACTGGTTCAAGCTGACCAGGACCATGGACTGGTAAAAATCCTCATGGTCCTTGTCCTTCCAAGTATGGACTGCAGACCAGATGGATGGGCAAACGAGCCAGGGCGTGCCCTTTCTTTCCAGTCCTCCTATTGCCCATTGAGGGGACAACACTCTCATGCAGAGGCTTGCCAGCCCACATACAGCTGTGCATAGTAGGCAGAGGTGTGAGCACCATGTAAGCAAGCTGCCCCCCCCCCCATGGGAGGATAGTGTGAGGAAATTCTCATTAGGATGAGCTGTGATGGGATTGGATTCTCACAGAGCAAGGCTCTGAATCCACAGTTTCCTCTCTGCTTCCTAGAAGCTCAGTACTCCACCCACAGATATGTTTTCCTTTGTCTGTGAGTAAAGTCCTAGCTCTCACCTCTCTAGTGAAAATCACAAGATGTGTGGGATCCGATGTTTGCTCATCCTCCAACCCTAGTCCCTGAATATCCCTACTCTGGAGATGGGAACCCTCCCTCTTGGTCCAAAGCTCACTTCTTTATATGTTCATCCTCCTCACAATCAAGGTAGAAGAATCCATATCAAGAGGTGGTCACAAAGGTGTCAACTCCAATGTATGTGTTTCCCCACCTGCCAAGACAACTCCCAGATGGATATGGAAACCCAGGAGGATGGGAGGTTTGTGCTGTTTCCTAAATTATAAGCTAATTAACTTGGTATGTGCCTTCACACAGCATGTGCTTCATATGTTTGTACAATGAATGAGCCCACCCAGCTTCTTCCCAGATATTTTGGTGGACAGAGGGTCCTTCAGTCCACCCCAATGGGTCTTGCTCTGGCTATGCCTAGAACTTCCTTTACAAATGGGAAAACTGCTGTTCATGAGGCCTTAGATAAGTAAAGTCCAGGGCAGAGAGCTTCTTCATGGAGAAAATTACACACAAGAGGCCCACATCGCTGGGAAGCCCCCTCTGCAGTGCCAGGCCCAGTGCAAGCACTTCTGGGGCTCATTCCACTTGTCCCTAACAACATCATATGTGAGGCTCAGGGAAGTGAAGAACATTCCCATGATCTGTCCAAGAAATGGTGCATCCCCTTAGGGAACAGTTATCTTTTGAGTAACAGATCCACCACCTGCCTGGTTGTGGTAAACCTTCAGTAGGTGCATAGGAAGGAGGAGTTAGGTACCACTTGATTTATCAGCATGCCTACCTCAAGGGTCCTCAACCTGATGGGCTCATCCAGGTTTATGGCCGGGGTGGGATGAAGTAGGGATGGTTCAAACATGGAAACTATAGCAAACTGCAAAATGACTCATTGTCATGTGAAGTGACAACTGCACAGAAAGAATTTTCTTTGATATTTACACTCAAACAAACACTCCGAAGCAGGGTTTTAGGGCTGGCTGGTCAGAAGTGTTGTCTTGTCTGTGTGTACCTGCCCTGTGTCACTTTTGCTTCCTTTTGGGAAAATGGCCAGACGTGTTGACTTCAGGGTTGGAGGCAAGGGCTAAACCAATGTCTCCAGACACACATGAGGCACCCACTCCTGGCTTTCTTGAGACCCAACTTCACAGAACATCTTGCTTTCTCCAGGGTCTTTGGTCAAGTCAGCTGACTGGTGCTGGCAGCTGACTGTGGCTGCCCGGTTATCAAGGTTCCAAGTTCTGTTTGGTTCATCATCAAAGAAGTGAGGTTACCTCCCAAGAGCCTCTTCCTCAGAGATTTCTTCAAAGGACTTTCTAGAGGCTGCTAACTGCTCCCCTCCTCCATCACCATGACCACATATGGGCACAATTACACCAACACTCCCATTCCATCCTGCTTTTCCTGGTCAGGATTGAGTGCAACTAAAGCCTCAGCTTTGAAGAGACAGACCTAAGTTCAGACCTGGCCCCTCCTTTTTACCAGGTATATGACCCTGGACTAGCAATTTTGCCTTTTAGAGTTTCCTCAGGACTCCTACCTGACTCCCTGGGGATTGTTCTAGCATCTACTTCCTAGGACATTGTTAAGTGTACATGCCCATAAACAGCTGTATTACCTGTGAACAACAAGAGCTGGTGTGAACTGTTGCTAATGCAAAAACTTACAGATGGGCCAATCATAGGAAGTGATTGAAAAAATATATTAATTCACACACAAACTCAAATAGGTACCTGCAAATGCACACAGACACACAAGCACACACATATATCCAGGGCAGACACATATGTACACATTCACACACAGATGTATAGGCACAAACATACACCCACACAAGTGCATAAGAACAACACAATGAAGTTAGAGTCAGGCTCGAAGATCAGGGTCTGGGTCAGGGGTTAAGATTAGGGTTAGGGTTGGGGTTAGGGTTAAGTTTAAGTTCAGGGTTATGATTAGATAAGGTTAGGGGTTCAGTGTTAGATTTAGGGGTTAGGGTTAGGAGTATGGTTAGAATTTAAGGCTGCGATTTAGGGTTATGGTTAACAATATGTAACGATATTTAACTTCAACAACATTTAAACTGTGATCTAACAATTCTCTGTGGCAGTGTCCAATTGAGATGTAGATGCCTACCATCTGTCATTGGTAGCCTTATAAAGGGGCCACAAAGTGCTCCCTGACCATCTGAGGCCAGTGGGGAGATAGTCTGTGATTCTGAGAGAAGGGCCTCACCAGACACCGGGGACACCAAATCTGAAATAACTTGATCTTAGATTCCACCCTCCAGAGCTGTGGATACTTCATATGTTTTCATAAGGCAGCCAGTTATGGAATTTTGTCTTGGTACCCTGAAGAGAATAAGATTTGTGGCTGTGTGCCCTTATAATGTGACCTGTACCACATGTCAAAATCATGATTTTTGGGATGTGTTGGCTTAAAAAACATGCAATATGAAAAATAACCTGGTACAGGTTAGGACTGTAGCATTCTATTAACTATCACATCTTACAGAGAACATCAGAAACCTATAAACTTTTTTTTGTTTTTTGAGATGGAATCTTATGTGTTGTCCAGGGTGGCCTCAAACTCCTGGGCTCAAGAGATCCTTCTTTTACCCTCTCAAGTAGCTGGGACCACAGGTATGTGCCATTACACCTGACTGAAAACCTGTTAACTTTTTAAAATATGGCTTTTCACAATAGGGATGAAAAGGCAGAGTATAGAGAATTTTTAGTGACATAGTTCTGATGGCATTATAATCATGGATGTATATATTTGTCCAAACCCATATGATGTACGACACCAAGAATGAACTCTTAAGTAAACTGTGGACTTTTAGTGATTGTAATGGGAGTAGACATTCATCCAACATAACAGGAAGACCGCTTTGGGTGGGATGTTGATAGCAGGAGAGGTTGTACCTGTGTAGGGGCAGGGAGTGAATTCAAAAACAATCCTTACTGTTCACCTTTGCTGGGCACCTAAGCTGGTTTGAAAAACAAAGTGTATTAAAAATTAATTTCACCTAAAAAAAAAACAGAAGCAAAGGCCTAGCATTTGGGCAAACACAGATACTGTGAGATAAGAGTTGTACAGAAAGTCTGAATCATCCATGTTTCAATAGCTAAAGGGACTCAGTAGCAAAAGGAAAAGCAATGTGGAAAGGCAAAGGCTGGCCAATTAGGAAATAAGAACCTAAAAGAGTAAGCCAGGACTGGGGCCACCAGGTGTCACAAGAAAGGCACTAAGTTCAGCAAAGACAAAGAAAAAACTATGATGATGAGACTTTAGTTAAGGTGGTGTGCTTTGCCTGAGAAGTGAACAACACAGAATTTACAGGTAAGAACAAGAAAGTGGCTACACTTCATTGCTGGAAAACACAATAAAATGGTAAGAAGATGCTATTTCTGAGTACAAGTGCTTAGATTTGAGTTTCACCTCATTTATCTCTTTCTGGACAGAGGTCAGTAAAAAGAGAAGAAACTGAGGTAAGGACACTTAAGAATCTAGCATTCTAACAGTTTAGATGTCATTGGCCTGGTTTTACTGACACCTTGTTTATCACAGTTTTTCAGACATATTATTTGATATCTGAGCGAGTTGAAAACATTTTCTGATTTTGAGCCTCAAAAAATGGCTCTTAATGAGGGTGTGGGCAATACAAAGTTTCATTGAAAACATGATTAAAAGCAGTGAAAGTTGAAGAAAGGGTCATTTTTAGGGGAGAAATGCACCATTTTTAAAGTTACTTTTTTAAATGAATTACTTCATTAGGTCTGAATTGAAAGGTTCAGTGACATTGTTTCATTTTTGTAATTTAAAAAAACTGCAATGTACTTTATAGATTAAATATTGTGTAAATCTTAGTGATATACCTAAGATTCTCATGTATCTAATAAAATCCAATTATTTGTTAAGCACTGCAAAAAAAATTTCCAAATTCTGTTAACTCTAGAGAAAGTTACCATCTCTTGCTTATTATGAAATAATTTACAGCATGCTATTTTACTCTGCAATACTATTGTAGATAAAAGTATTATAAATGTAAATGTATTAAATCTTCAGTAATGGCAAAATGAATTACTGTCTGTTTTTTTGGACTCTTGGGTTTGTGGGTTAGCATAATAAACCAGACAATAGAAAGATTACATAGTCAGGCAAATCAAAGAACACTGAAATAGACCTTTAATAAAATGTGCCTAACTTGCAAATATGTCAAATTTGGCATTCAATACAAATTTTATGTTAGTAATCTAATAAAGTTAATTAGCTGTATACCTTTGGAAATAGGACTTTAACTAGAATGAGCTGTTGAAATTTTTAACCCATATCATCTTGGGAGAAACTCTAGGATAAAAGCAAGAAGGACAATCAAAAGCAAACTCAAGTACTATTTACCAAAAATATTTAATGTGTCTTTATTGTATTTGTTCCCACATTAAATCTAGGAATATAAAATGTGGCCTTACCCACTGTAAGTACAAAATCTACAGAAATGTTTTTTCTCTGTCGTCAAGAATCCTTAACTCATCATTTGCACTACTTTATCTCTTCTCTCAAATAAATAGGCCTGACCACCTGAGATTAGGAACAGGGTGAACTGTCATCTTAGGGCAGTGAGCTTTAGGCTCAAACATCTTAGCTTGAATGACAGCTCTACCACTCTGATTTGCAATTTCTTATATATATGTGTATGTTATAAAATGTCTTAAAGCTTCCATTTTGCGATTGTAAAGTAAGTATCATAATATTGTGAGCATTTTATACAGTTGTAAGAGTAGAATGAGATAAAATGCACTTAAGTCTATACGCATATTGCTTGTATCAAGTAATCACTGTATTCACATTACTCATCATTATTTATGAAAAGGCAGGACTCAGTTGAACAAAAAAAGATGATGGGAAAATAGGCGATTTTTCCCTATGTCTATATCAATGTCTTTAGAAATCAACATACTTTCTATGAACGGGTTTGCTCATGCTTTCCAGCTTCAAGGTTAAAGATTCATGAGCTGATGTCATGTTTTTATCCAGTTAGTACTTTCTGAGATTACTTTTAAGTTTTTCTCATATCCCTATTAGATTGAAAAAAATCTTTTAGAGATAGAATTGTGAATACCATTCCTGTATCTCCAAAGTCTATAAAAAGTATATCTGAAACTCAATATCAGTTTGTAGAATAAAAATGAAGACTCAGCTAACTTGATAGATATTGCTAAATAGTCTCCCACAGAAAGTGTATAAATCTGCACCAAGAGTGTACACAGGGTTTGCTTTCTCATATGTCTGCTCTTCCTATTTGTTAATTCTTTTTGTTTTTGCCAATCTAAGATGCAAAATAATGCTATTAGATTGAATTTGTTAAATAAAATTCATTTGAGCTTAAGTAATGTGCAATTAAATGGATTCAGTAAAGGTGTAAAACTTGACAGGTTTTGATAAGTACATACGTTTATGCAACTATGAACTAAATCATGCTAAAAAATTTTATGTGTCCTTTGTCAGAGGGAATTGTCAGTCAATTCCCTCTTCTGGACTTAGAGACAACCACCCATGCTCATATGTTCTCTATTATCAAGGCTTAGTCTTGCCTTTTTGTAAATTTTATAAAAATTGAATCATAATTTTTGTCTTCTTTTGCATCTGACTCAACATCAGGTTTGAGATCTATCCATGTTTTTTGTATATCAATAATTTCTTTTTGTTATGGCTAAATAATACCATAATTATTCATAATTAATTTATAATTATTATGGCCAAATAATACCATATCAAGTTATATTATAATTTACAGTTATTATGGCTTCATTCACTTGATAAACATCCAACTCTCTTCCAGATATTGATTACAATGAATAGCGTATCTATCAACATTTATGTAAAATCTTTGTGTAGACATATACTTTAATTTCTATAAGGCACAATCTAGAAGTAACATTATGGGGTTATATGGTAACTTTAAGTGTGTTAACAAACTGTACCCATGCAGGCTGTGACATTATATTTTACCTTCTACAATGTATAGGCATTAAAGTTGCTCATTATCTCTATCAAAACATGAGATTATCAAATTTAACATTACTTACTTCAATGGATGTGCAGAGAACTCTTTCTTTGCTTTTGATTTTCATTTCTTTGAGTAATGATGTTAGTATTTTTCTTGTTTATTGGCCATTCATGTATTTTCTTCCTGAAGTATTTATTTAAATTTTATCTATTCATAATATTTGGGGTCATTTGAACTCTTATCATTGAATTATAGAAAGGTTCACATACATACACACATGTATTACACACACATGTATAAAACCTCATCTAGAAGCAATTTATTTATAAAATGTGTATTGCATGTATTTTCTCCTTATCTGTGACTAATCATTCATTTTCTTCATGGTGGCTTTCAAAGAGAAGAGGATTTATTTCAGTTTTATGTTGTTTTTGAAAGAGAAGTATAGATTACAAAAAATCTAGGTATAATATGACACTTTAACTAATAAATGGCTCTCAAAGATTTTGAAATTATAATCAAAATTTATGTTAGAAATCAAACTCAGGTGGATTTATGGCAAATTTACTAAATTTAAAGGAAGTCATAACCCTTAGCATCTCTAAACTAGTGCTATGAACCTAAAGTTTCCATTCTCGTCAAGTTTTTAAAAATTATTTGAAGTAAAAACAGATTTACTAAATTCCCACATACTTCCTCATTCACCAAATTCACAGTTTGCTTTTATGATAACATCTTGCATTAACATAGTACATTTGTTACAATTAATAAAACTATTTATTTATTGGCAGTGCAGGGGTTTGAACTCAGGACTTTGCTCTTTCTAGGTAGCGTGGTATCACTTGAGCTGCACCTTCAGCCCTTTTTGCTGTGGTTATTTTGGACATAGGGTCTTGCTTTTTGCATAGACTGACCTGCACTTCGATCCTCTTAATTTGCACTTTCTGCAGCTCTTTTCTGTTGGGAAGGGGGGTCTCACAAACATTTTTGCCTGGGTTGACCTTTAACCATGACTCCTGATCTCAGCCTCCCAAGACCTAGGATTGCAGATGTGAGTCAGCAGCACTTGGCTTAATAAACCAATATTGATATGATATCACTGCAGTCCTTATTTTACACAGAAGTACATGCATCATGTTGTACATGCCTACAGATGTTGACTAGTGCATGATATCACCTCTATTATTACAGCATCATAGGTTAGGCTCACTATCCTAGAATTTCTGTGTGCTTCTTTACCTATTCATCCCTAACCCTCCCACAAGCTCCCTGACAACCACTCATCCTTTTTACCTCTTCTATAGTTTTTCCTTTTCCACATATCACGTAGTCAGAATGATAAAGTGTATTAAAAAAAGAATGATAGAGTATGGAATCTTTTCTGTCTGTTTTCTTTCAGTTAACAATATACCTCTTTAAGGTTCTTCCTTGTCTAGTCATGGCATGGTAACTCACTGGATTTTGTCAGTGAATTATATCCTACTAAATTTATATCACACTATGTTTATCAACTCATTTATTGAAAGGCATCTTGGTTGCTTCCTTGTTTTGGCAATAATGAATAAACCTGCTAGTCATGATTTTATCACACCTACCTCAGACATGTCAATTAACTCCTCCAAATCTCATTTCCTTATTTTCTATAAGTATGTGAAAGGTAAAGATTTTACTACCTTTAAAATATATATAACTCCTCTAACTCCATCAGGACAACAAATAAATTATGCAAAGAAAAACCTGAACAAAATCTGGAAATTATTAATAAATAATTTAAAAAATAAATATGGATTGCCCATTGAAAAAATGATGCTTAGCATTATTAATGATAAAATACAAAAATAATGCTATTAACTAATTAGTTTCCAATTATTAAAATGATTAATAATTTCTAGTGTTTGCAAGGGAATAAGAAAATATATGAAAATGTATTAGAACTTGTTATTAGTGCCTTTTTACAGGGCAATTTGGTAATATATCATAATTTTAAACATGTTCTTTGACTCAATAATTTTGTGGTAGCCTGAAGAAGCAACAGATCTGTGCATAAAAATCTGAGTATAGAAATACTTCCTTGAAATCATATTTCTTCAAATAAAAGAGAAGCTGTAAAATATATCCAACATTCTTCATTAGAGAATTCATTAAATTTAGGTAAGTCTCTAGAATACAAGGTAAAAATAATATAGACAGAAAATATGTTATTGAGTAAGGGTGTGAAAAGCATTTGACTTTACTTGTTAAAAATGTACAAATGTGTTGCATAATATCTAACTACTTTCTATTGTGTTATCTCTGAGAGGTGGTAAAAATTTTAAAAATATAGATAAATCATGACTGTATCCAAGTATCATGGTATAAATTAAACAAAATAAAATTTATGAACCATAAGAGTAATATACAAATGTAAGACATTGATATTGTAAACTGGTGTTTAAAGAAAAACATTTTTGAAACCTGTCTTTCACTAAAATATAAATCACAATAAGCTTAGATAGCACACTTGTACTCAGTAGAAAAGCTAAGTAGCTTTAATCAAAAGAGCTCTCCCTTCATTGGCTAAAAGATGGAAGAATATGTGTTTCTTTTTTGTATTTCTGGTCCATGGCAGCTCTGTCATTTTCAAGTAATACTTTCACAAATCATCCTGGGATTTGTCACTAAATCAACCAGATAGGGAAAAGAACAGGGACTAGCATGTCACATGTATTACTTCTGTTCACATAGGTACTTTGTCACATGGCTACATGACCAGGGATGGTAAGAAGGCCCAGCAAGATGCATGTTCAAAAAGATTGGGTGAGGGGCACCATTGGAAAGGCAGCACTCTGCTCTAGAGCCCCAGCCAGCAGAATCCACGTACTTCTTCCTTCATTTTGAACATATTCACACTGTCCTGAAGGGAGACAACTCAGAGAAGCCCATCTAGCCAAATGTTCAGATCACTATATAAACTTTACTGTGCTTTACCAGGTCCAGCTATAGATTCTTAGACTAGAGTATGGTGAATATATGATAGATTATAGGGATAATAAACAAAGTTTCCTAAAGGGAAGAATGAGTTATATTCAATGGTCACATCCACCACTTACCAATGAGGGATTCCTGCTGAGTAGGTATTGCTCTACTCTGCTGTGATCACTTAGCAGGAAAGTTGACATAAGGCTCTTCTATCTGCATTTGATGACTTTTTTAGGTCACCTGATTATTGCCACCACTGTCTGTCAGAGGAAAGAAAGAACATGAAGAAAGGCACATGGAAGGGATATGGGCCAAACCTAGAGGTTAAACATATTGCTTCTGCTCATGCAATAAAAGCCAGAGCTTAGTCACACAGCCAAAACTAACTGCAGGGAAGGCTGGAAACTTTAACCTAGATATATGCAGAAAACAAAGGGAAACATGATTTTGGTGTTAAATTGCATCTCTGCTATGAAAACAATTAGAGAAAAAGAGAAAAAGTTTATACCTTACTTCCTTGTACATTTTATTACTTGTTGCTTGTTTTGAGCTCATGGCTACTATTCTAATCTACGGAAAGCCCTAGAGTTGCTTCCCTCTGAGATGATTTGAGTTGCTCTTACTAACAGGCTGTCCTGGATCACTTCATTTCCTGGAAGGTACTGACTGGATGGAGGTGAGGTCCAGCTTCTCGAATTGCTGCTGCACAGGCACAGACTGGTGTCACATAACCTTTTCTGTCTGTTCCTTGGTCTAGAATCACAGCTTTAGTTTTAATTCACAGAAATATGCTGGGGATGAGCCCAGATACTATCTTTTCTTCTTTTAACCTAAATACTATCAAGAAATATATGTATTTTTTCAAAATATAGTAGTTTTGGAGTGGAAGGGGCATGTTAAACTAATTCACCAGATAGCTAAAAGTGTACCACAAGGGAAGAATTTTGTTTTAACCTGTATACTTAAAGATTCTTTAGAATTTTTATTTTAAAGAACAAAAATTGTGTGTGTGTGCATGCACTTATGGGTGCTGTACCCATTTGATTTGATACATGCATACATTGTAGAATGGATAACTCAAGATATAAAATCTCTGCTCAGATATGACCAACAAAATGTTCTGTTCCATACAAAGCAAAGTTCCAGCTTCCAAAGATCTCTAGTTTGAAGTCTTCTCAATACAGTAAACATCATGCCGGGACTCCTTACCCCAGACTGTAACTTCACTGTCAAATTTCATAATCTCACCACACTTCAAACTCACCTCTTCAATATACTCCTCGCCTGCTGCCCTGCCTTTCCCATTGGCAAATTTGAAGTTCACCTCAGTTTAAGGTAAGCCATTTTCATTAATCTGTTTTTAGAAAATACAGATTATAACAGATTAACCTTCTGTGGCGAGAACATCATGTCTGGCAGATGCAAGTCCTAAACTTACTTTTTGTCCCTATGTTTTGGTAAATCTAGATCACATCTTCATGTTTTAGAGTAATAAACTTTAACTATCTTGGTCATGTTTTGGATAATTGGGCCACCTGGGCCTATTAATGGTTAGGGGTTGCTAGAGGATATGACCATAATCTCCGAGTTCAGAAAGGATAACAACCTCAGATAAGAACCACCATTTTGAATCTTTACTTTCATTTCCTTCATGGAGAGCTGAAAATACTTCTCTCTCACTTCTTTCTTTTCTTACCACTTTATCCTGTCATACTAAAATAAATCCTTGCTGAAACTTCCACCTTGCAAGACTTTCCTTTTGTGAAACCTTTGAAATGCTTTACATCGAGGATCTTAAGTTTCTGTGATTTGCATGAAACTGTGGGAAACTTCCTTGTCCCTTCCCCTCCTCCAAAAACAATTCGCAACTTTATGTAGGGCTCCCTCTATTCACAGACATCTCTTCACAACTGTGTCATAGCCATTCAGGGTACAGAAAGAGCCAAGTCCTCGCTAATGACATCAAGCCTTACTGACATTTAGAATTTGAAGAAATAAGTTTTACTGAAAGATAAGTAAGAGTTAAGCTTTCATTTTGTAAGGAAATTAATAGTGTAGTGCTTGGGTCATGTCCTTGACTGATGGCTTGCTTTGACAAGGCTGTATTGATGCTCCCTTCCTCAACCCTGTGAACAGTGTGTTGGCTTTTACAGCCCTGGTGTTACTTTGCAGAGCTTCAGATAAAGGGAGGTGAGTCTGTGTATGTTACCAGATTTGGGATGAGGGGATTCCCTCTGCTTCCCATTTTCCATTCAGTCACAGGAACTTGAAATCCACATTGAAAAGAATTTCAAAAACCCTCACCAAAAGGAAAGTTTCACAAGATGGAAGTTTTAGCAAGGATTTATTTTAGTATAACAGGGTAAAGTCAGGGAAAATGGAAAAAAGAGGGGAATACTTCTTGCTTTACTAAATGTCAAGGGGTGGCAGGTGAGTTAAAGAGAATGGCCTTTTCATGGCTTTTATTGTGTCATCTAGCAGCCCGTAATAATTATAGGCAGTGGTTCTGAGTGGTCAAGATGAGTGTTAATTGTTCTAAAACACAGAGATATGATCCAGGCCTACCAAAAACACAAAGACAAGAGTGAGCTTCAGGACTTCCATTTGCCAGATATGTGCTTCAGTTTCTGTCTCTACCCATTCAGAGAGTCTGTAGGATCTTAACATCTCAAAGTGGAAGGCAGAAGTGGATAACCACTGTAGGTCTCCCTATTCTACAGCTAAATGTAAGTAAATGAAGGCGGCTTGTTACTCTGAGTTTTTACTTCCTGCTTCTAATTTCTGAGTCTGGCCCTTTTAATATTTGTAGTTTTTACCTTTCCTGTCACCTTATATGTCCATCCTGCCCCATGTATCCTGTCCCAGTTCAGCTGTAGTTCTCCCTGCTCGGAGCACTCCCTCCCCACTATGTCTTCTATGTCTGCAGCCTGAGTTGTGTCAACTCCTCCATGACTCCAGTTGCACAGCTGCCATGAACTTTTTTTTATTCATTTATTCATATGTGCATACATTGTTGGGGCCATTTCTTTCCCTTGCCCCACTCACCTCCAGGCAGAATCTGTTCTGCCTTTTTCTCCAATTTTGTTGAAGAGAAGACATAAGCAATAATAAGAAAGACAAAGTGATTTTGCTATTTGAGATAAGGATAGCTATACAGAGAGATTCCTAGCATTGCTTCCATGCACAAGTGCATTAAAATCCAAATTGATTCATCTCTACCTGACCTCTTCACTATTTCCAGGTCACCTTCCCATATTGACCTATGTCGTTTTAAGGTTACTGTATTAGCTCCTCTACAGTGGGGACATCAAACACTTTCAAGTTTTGGCTTTCCTACCTATCCCCATTCCTCCTGTATGTGCTCTCCTCTCAGCGTGTGACCCAAGTCTAACAACATTACTGCCTTTGCCCTAGATCTAAAGTCCACAAATGAGGGAGAACAAATGATTTTTGGTCTTCTGAGCCTGGATAATCTCACTCAAGATGATGTTCTCTAGTTCCATCCATTTACTTGCAAATGATAAGATTTCATTCTTCAAGGCGGAGTAAAATTCCATTGTGTATAAATACCACATTTTCTTAATCCATTTGTCACTAGTGGGGCATCTTGGCTGTTTCCATAACTTGGCTGTTGTGAATAGTGCTGCAATAAACATGGCTGTGCAGGTGCCTCTGGAGTAACCTGAGTCGCTTTCCTTTGAGTATATCCCTAGGAGTGGGATTGCTGAGTCATATAGCAGATCTATGTTTAGTTTTTTAAGAAGCCTCCATATTGTTTTCCAGAGTGGTTGCACTAGCTTTCATTCCCACCAGCAGTGTATGAAGGTTCCTTTTTTGCCCCACATCCTCACCAACACCTGTTGTTGGTAGTGTTTTTGATGATGGCTATTATAACAGGGGTGAGATGGAATCTTAGTGTGGTTTTGATTTGCATTTCCTTTATAGCCAGAGATGATGAGCATCTTTTCATGTGTTTTTTGGCCATTTGAATTTCTTCCTTTGAAAACGTTAGTTCAGTTCCCAATTCTTTATTTGTTCATTGACTTTGGGGGAGTTTAGTTTTTTGAGCTCCCTGTGTATTTTGGTTATCAGTCCTTTGTCTGATGTGTAGCTGGCAAATATTTTCTCCCACTTTTTGGGTGATCTCTTCAGTTTAGAGACCATTTTTTTTGTTGTGCAGAAACTTTTTAATTTTATGTAGACCTATTTGTCCATCCTTTCTCTTAGTTGCTGAGCTGCTGGGGTTCTAGTGAGGAAGTCTTTGCCTATACCTATTGCTTCCAAAGTATTCCCTGCTCTTTCCTGTACTAACTTCAGAGTTTTGTGTCTGATATTAAGGTCCTTGATCCATTTTGAGTTGATACTAGTACAGGGTGATAAACATGGATCTAGTTTCAGTTTTTTGCAGGCAGATAACCACTTTTCCCAGCAACATTTGTTGAAGAGGCTGTCTATTCTCCATGTATGTTTTTGGTGCCTTTTTCAAAAATAAGGTGGCATAGCTGTGTGGATTCATATCTCGGTCCTCTATTCTGTTCCACTGATCTTCATATCTGTTTTTGTGTCAGTACCATGTTATTTTTATTGCTACTGCTTTGTAATATGGTTTGAAGTTGGATATTGTGATACCTCCAGGATTGCTCTTTTTGCTGAGTATTGCCTTGGCTATTCGCGGTCTCTTGTGTTTCCAAATGAACTTTAGGGTAGATTTTTCAGTCTCTGTGATGAATGTCATTGGCATTTTGATGGGAATTGCATGCAAGAAGAAGAAATAAAAGGAATACAAATAGGTAAAGAAACTGTCAAAATATCTCTATTTGCAGATGACATGATCCTATATCTTAAAGACCCAAAAAACTCTACCCAAAAATTCCTATATACCATAAACAGCTGCAGCAATGTGGCAGAATACAAAATCAACTCACAAAAATCATTAGCTTTTCTATACACCAACAGTGAACAAATTGAGAAAGAATATAGGAAAACAATTCTATTTACAATAGCCTTAAAAAAAATCAAATGCCTAGGAATAAACTTAACAAAGGATATGAATGACCTCTACAAGGAGAACTACAAACCTCTGAAGAAAGAGATTGAGGAAGACTACAGAAGGGGGAGAGATCTCCCATGCTCATGGATTGATAGAATCAACATAGTAAAAAGGGTTATCTTACCAAAAGCAATCTACATGTTTAATGCCATGCATTCTTAATAACCCCAGGCTGCCATAAAACTTTTAAAGGGACAATTTAACAGATAAATAAATGGCAACATTGTGAGAAGAAATGTTACCTATAAAACTATGGATGCTTTCTATCATTAAAGTAGGAATAATGCTGATTTGACACGTGGAATAACTCTAGCCTTGGCAAAAAAAAAAGGGGGGGAATATTAAAATGTGAATAAGAAATACAGAAATTGTTGGAAAAATTGATCTATCAAGACATTATAAAGTTATCTTTAAAAAGAATATCTATTACATATCCATCTGCTTACAGTCAAGTTTGGAAGGAAATATGAGGCAGTTCTGATATGCATCATGAAACTGATTTCAGTTCTTGGACCAGCAGGCCTTATTTGACCTAGGATGAAAGAGTCACTGAAAGGATTGGTCTTTTCAATTTCTAACTATGGATATCTCTTAAATTTGTTCCTACAAGCTACTTTAAAATAAAAAGTTGATCTTTAAGTTTCTGAAATTCAATGTTAAAGTCATTTGTTGAGAATAATTATATATTGTGTTTGTCTTTTATTTCTTAATGGATGTAGGAGGTTTAAATTTCCATGGATGCCCAGCACTTTACAAATAAAAAGCATTAGTACTCTTAGCCTGTACATGTGGAAAGTTTTACTTTTTCTTTGCCTCTGGTTTCTGAAAGACAACAATAGTTCACCTAAATAGGAAAAATTAATAATGAACTACATGTGAATTTAAAAACTGCTTTATGAGTCACCTTTAACTGTCCAGTAATGCAAATTATTGAACCTGGCTTCTCTTTGCTGATTCTCCTAAATGCTCTATATAATTTTGTAAAAGGAAAATGTTACAACCTGTATTTCCTAAGAACAGTTTAATGCATGGCTTACCTTAATTGAGATGGAACTTCAAGTTTACTAATGGGAAAGGTAGGACAGCAGGTGCACGACTATGTTGAGGAGTTTGAAGCGCAGTGGTGTTATGAAGTAGGACAATGCCTTACAGTCTGGGGTAATGAGTATATATAATATGGTGACTGTATTGAGAATGAAATTGTTTTCATGACTTCTTTTATAGCAAGTTTGCTGTTGGTAAATAGAAAAGCTATGGATTTTGTGTATTGATTTTGTATCCTGCTATTTTGCTAAAAGTGTTTATCATATCTAAGAGTCTTCTAGTGGAGTATTTTGGGGCTTTCAAATGTAGAATCATATCATCTGCAAACAAAGATAGTTGATTCCTTCACTTCCTATTTTCTTCCCTTTTACTTCTTCTCTGACTGAAGCCAGAGCTTGCTCTGGCTAAGATTAAAAGCTCTGTATTGAATAAGAGTAGAGATAATGGATAACTTTGCCTTGTTCCTGATTTTAGAGGAAATGCACTCAATTTTGTTTTTTCCATTCAGTATAACGTTAGGTGTAAGTCTGTAGTATACAGCCTTTATTTTGTTGAGGTATGATCCTTCTATTCCCAGTGTCTTCTGTGCTTTTATCATGAAGAGATGCTGGATTTTTGTCAAAGCCTGTTTCTACATCTACTAAAATGATTATGCTATTTTTTTTTGTGTGTGTGGGAATTAGTACTGGTATTTGATCTCAGGGTCTTGCACATACTAGGCAAGTGATCTACCTTGAGCCATGCCTCAAGCCCTTTTTGCTTTAGTTATTTTTCAGATAAAATCTTGTGCTTTTGCCCATGGCTAGTCTTGGACCACTGTCTTCCTTCCTCTGCCTCCTATATAACTGGAATTAAAGATGTGAGCCACCAGGCCCAGCTTGTTCTTTAAGATAGGGTTTCATTAAACTTTTGCTTGGACTAGCTTTGAACCACAGTCCTCCTATCTCCACCTCCCCAGTAGCTGAGGACTATGTGATTCTTGCCCTTAATTTTGCTTGTATGTTGTGTTAGGTTTTTCCATATACATATATTAAACTATCCTTCCATTCCTAGATTGAATCCAACTTGATCATCATGTCTAATATTTTTAATGCAGTGCTAATTCGATTTGCAATTATTTTATTGAGGATTATTGCATCAATGTTCATGAAGGAAATTGGCCTATATAATTTTGCTGTTGTACTGTTATCTGGTTTGAGTATTAGGACAATACAGATTTCATAGAATGAAACCTATTTTTTGGAATTTTTGAGTATCATTGGTGTTAGGTCTTTTAGACCTAACAGAATTCAGCAGTGAATAGGTTCTGGGCTTCTCTTCATTGGAATTGTTTAAATTGCTATTTCAATCTCACTGCTCATTATTGATCTGTTTCGGTCTTCATAGCTTCTTGGTTCAGTTTTGGTAGTTCACAGGTGTCCAGAAATTTATCCATTTCTTTTAGATTTTCCAATTTATTGGAATATAAGTTCTCAAAATATTCTCTAATGGCCTCCTGATTTCAAGGGTATCTATTATAGTATTACCTTTTCCATCTCTAATTATATAATTTGTATTAATA
This sequence comes from Castor canadensis, assembly GCF_047511655.1. Taxonomy (NCBI): domain Eukaryota; kingdom Metazoa; phylum Chordata; class Mammalia; order Rodentia; family Castoridae; genus Castor; species Castor canadensis. The sequence continues at coordinate 34,813,685 of NC_133394.1, read as the reverse complement.
TGTGTTAAGACAGTTACAGAAAGACAAGTATCACATGTTCTATCGTATGTGTAGAAGCTGGGGGTGGGGCATGAAAGTAAGAGTGGGATGATTAGGGATATGGAAGGGAAAGGAGGGATGGTACAAATAAGAGTAAAAGGAGTAATAGAGAGTATGAATATCATCAAAGTATATTATTTACATGTATGGAAATGTCATAATAAACCCTTTACTTAATTTACTTTTTATAATTAATACATAGTAATAAAAATGAAAACAGAAAAATTTTAAATGTAATATACCATAAAATTTTCCTGTCTTCTTTTGTCTAAAGTTGTCTTTCTTCCCTGAATTAATTGCTTTAATACTTATTCAAAGTGCCTTTCAGATGCATTAATACGATTATCAGTGTGCTTAATTCAGAAAATTCCTATGTTTATAGTTTATGCTGATTTTCAAAACCTGTCACCTATTGAACTCTATCAGGTCTTGCATTTCATGTTTCCCTCAGACAGTACAGGGTACAGGTTATTTTGTTATTTTGTACTATTTAGAATTCAGTTGTCTTCAAAAGAAGCAAGGTCCAAGACAATACTTAAACTGACATCATAGTATAATATAAACATAATCAGAAGTCCAGAGAGTAAGGTAATTACAGGATTCATTAACATAATAACTCCACAATATCATTGTTTGACCTCTCTGCCTTCCATCTTGAACTGAATGGCTAGTCTTTCAGAGTTGCACAATAGCTGCAGCAATTTGAGGCATCAGTTCCTTGCATAACAATTCTCAAGGTTAGAAGGCAGGAAGTATTTTTCTTAATCTCTTTTTATTTTTATTTATTTATTTATTTACTTTTTGTGCTACTGGGGATTGAGCTCAGGGCCTCACACTTGCAAGGTGAGTGCTCTTCAGATTGAGCCGTGTCCCCAGCCCTTTTGTTTTTAGCTTGTGTTTTAGATAGGACCATACACTTTTGCCAGAGATCAATCTCAGATGGGGATTCTTCTACCTCCCCAGTATCTGGAGTAGCAGACAAGAATCACTACACTCAACCCTTGTATGGTCCCTATTTATGAGTAAAGAAAACCTTAAAAAAGCTTCTGGACAAACTTTTCTTTACATTTCACTGAGCAGAATTGAATTCCATTTGCTTTTGTGTTCCTAAGATAATCACTTTGAAAGAGAAAAGGATTACTGTGGAGTTGCTATGGTCATTAGACCAAGGCAGATACACACCTGACCAGTGGTCCACATCGCAGCCTCGCATGAAGGACACAATTCTCCAATATACAAAGTTGGAATCTGTGTGAAAGGAAAATGGGGCCCAAAGGGGTGACATTCTGTATAATATAAACCTGGAAAATGATATGTTACCCATCAGTTGCATGCTTATTTCTACATGTAATGGAGTGTTTCCATAATAATGATGATTCTTGCTCTAAGTTTGTTAAATTTGGCACCAGAGTTATGGTTCTCAAGTTTGGCTTATCTCAAGTTTTGACTGCTTGAAGAAATTTATGATTATTTGCTTGTAAGGAAACTGGAGTTATCATGTTAACTACCACATCAACATCTTTTTAAATATTAATCTTTCAGAGAAAGCATCTGTTTCTTGAAACAGCAGAATATATTTATATGTATATAATATATATTCATTAGCATATATTTAATATGTGCTAATAAAAAAGAAAATAGAAACATTTTTAAAAATGTGATAAGCTCTAAAATCTCCATAACTTTTGGTCAAAATCATTTTCTTCCCTGAATTAAATGCTTTAATATTTATCAAAAATAAATATATATGTATATATATAAAATTTGAGTCCCAAATGTCACTGAAAAAAATCAGTCTCACTTTCCCAGGCCTGATTTGAAAAGGCTTCTGAGTCATTTACAGCAAAAGCATAAGTAATAACAACAACAGGAAAAAGCTTTCACTATGGAGTCTTTACTCCCATTTCCTGCATGAGGGCAGGAAATGTTTCTCTCTCTTCTTTTCCCCCTAGCTATACTTTATCCTGTTACACTAAAATAAATCCTTGCTAAAACTTAAGCAAAAATCTTCAGTATGATTCCTTTGGAAATAAAAACCAGTAATGACCACTTCAAACATTATCAATTTATTGCAACTATCTTTCAAAAGGAAAGAAATATTTTTATTCTGTAGTGAGATGAATGTAGCCAATATATTAGGCAATAAAGTAGATTTGGCATGAACCTAGTGAGTGAAATGTACAGTCTAGGCATCACTAATATAATCATATCTGATGGACTTGACTCTGTAAACCAAAACAATCAGATCTAATTTTGTAAGTTCTCTGCTTTCCAGTAGCCCCTCAAGCTATGCAGGTGATAAATAAACAAATATTTTAATAAGTGACCAAAGAAATATTTTTGCTCATTTTAAATATTGAAATGCATGTGCTAAGTATAGTGTTTCATGCTCACAATCCTAACTACTCAGGAAGTAGAGGAAGATCATGACCTTAGGGTGGACCCAGGCAAATATGAGTGACTTCATCCAGAAAAATGACTGAAGCAAAGATATGGCTGGGGGCAAGGTTCACGTGGTACAGCATGAGTGCCTGCCTAGTAAGCGTGAGGCCCTGAGTTTAAACTCCAGTGCTGCATACATAGATAGATAGATACATACATACATATGTACATATGTACATACACACACACATATATATACACACATAGATGTACTAGTACTAAATGCTGATGTATGTTACTCTGCTAAGCATAGATCTGACTGAATCCAAAGAATAACTGATTAAATAATCCTTAGCTATGAATTATTATATAGAATTCAATAAGTAAATTTTGTCAGTAGTCAAAATTCCTAGAAAAATATCTTTAGAGAAATAAATGGACGCATACTTGCACAGCACTTGTTACGGGCTATCAGCAGATCAGGTGGATTCCACACATTTACTCCTTTCACAATAATAAACTTCTGTGGTGGGCACGATTTGTATGTCTTTCAAATGAGCAACTGGGGCATAGAGGGAAATTAAATTGCCCAAGGTCAAAATGTTAGTAAACAACAGAAGCAGGAAAATTCCATAACTGAGTTTTTTCATTTAATTATCTTGAAGTCTGGTTCACAAATAGTTTATCTTGGTGCACAATCCAGGATATAGTATTGTTCAAATCTAGTTACAGAAATGCTTTATAGAAATTTTATTCTTCTCTGAGATGAATGCTTTGTAATAATGCCTTACCATATGATCAAACTGAAACTATTACAGCAAATTTTGTTTCCAAAGTGGTCTGGAGATTTTAAAAAGTCTGTTGATATAAAAATAAACATTTGAAAAATACATTGCTGAATAAACAAAGATAAATGGATATATTCAGAGGCCATAATCGAAGTGAGGATTTCTGCTTCTAAGAATGATGGAGATACTGTTTGGGCCTAACCATCTCACAGATAACAATTTTAAACTTGCATGTATAAACATATGAAAATATGAATTACAGAATACATAATACATGAATGTACAATACTGCTGCAATGAGGGTTCATCAGGGCATGTGGTATGGATAGCTGGAGTAGAAAAGAAGAGACCCACAGCTTTATCATCTCAAGGAGTCAAACGACAGAGTTTAGAGGGGTGCAAGTTAATGAAAAGTTTGAAATGAATTAGTTACAGAACAGAAAGACCCCAATTCAGTGCCATATTTACTTTTTAAAAGTCCTTGGCTAAGGCCCATGATTGTATCTGCAGCACTGCAAAAAAAAAAAAAAAAATGCGGACAGACCTGGAAATAGCAGAAATGCACCATAGCACCACAGCAGGACAAACAGAACCTTGGGTTACAAGGAAAGCATCATCTGTAAGTCTGAAAACACTGAGTAGAAACTGCTTCTGCTGCACTCTGCTGGAGAGAAACTTTGAACTTGAGTCCAGTTAAGATAGCTACCTGCTAGTGTCAAAACAAACACTCTTCAGAGGAAGATTAACAAAATCCAGTGTCTCTAGAACATATCACCCCCAATTTCTAGAGTATAAGTTTAAAGTATTTGAGAAATTATGGATAAAAAAGGAAAGTGAGAGTGAAGGGAAAACAATCATTAGACTACAACCCAGATCTCAGCATTCAGGAAACTGAGGCAGGATGGTCAGAAAGCCAGCATGGGCTACATGGCAAAGCTGTCTCAAATAAATGAATAAATACCTAAGAAATAAAATGACCTACAGATAATCCAAGCCTAGGAATTGGCATCCACTATATGTTGAAGAAAATATTTTCATCATAAAAGAAGGAAGAAATGTAAGCATGTGATGTCAACTATAAAAAAGAACTAAATGGAAAGCAAGAACTAAAAAGTACAACATCTAAATAAAAAAACACAAGTGACTTACTGGCAGTTTAAAAGTGGCATAACAAATCCTCAGAAGAATAAACCAACAGAAAATGTCAAACCTGAAGAGCTGAGAAGACAAAAAAAATATAGTAAAACCTAAATTAGCCTAGCCTCAGTGACACAGGGGTATTATTAAGTGCTCTAACATATGTTTAATTGGAGTCACAGGAAAAGAAGAGGTAGAAAATATTGAAGAAATAATGACTTAAACCCCCAAATTTGGTCAAGAAATATAATCTTAAATACCCCAGAAACAAAGTGAGTTCCAAGATAGATAAATACAAAGATGATCACAGTGAAAGTGCTGAAAACTAAACAAAAGTCCTTTTGGCAGTACCAGAAAATAATGATACATTACATATTTGGGAGTAGTGATTAAAGTGGACTATTTCAATTAGCTTCCAGGACAAAACTTTGTTTATTTAAAATTATTGTCTAGTAAAAAAAACCTTCAAAAATGATTGCAAGACTGGCACTGGTGGCTCATGCCTGTAATCCTAGCTATTCAGGAGCAGAGATTGGGAAGATCATGATTTGAAGCTAGTCTGGGCAAATAGCTCATGAGAACCTATTTTAAAAAACCCTTCACAAAAAATAGGGATGGTGGAGTGGCTCAAGATGAAAGCTTTGAGCTCAAGCCCCAGTAACATACACACACACACACACACACAAAAAGATGCAAAATAAAGATATTTTTGACTAAACAAAAATTGAGGGACTTCATTGCTGCTAGAAGTAGATTAGTAGATGAAGTTCATCTAATCATCTTTATTTTTAAAAATGCTAAAGATAAAGAAAGAACATAAAAATGTGGAAGAAAGAAAATAAAATTGAATTTAGTTTGCAGGAAGGAATAAAGAGCACAAGAAATGGTATCGAAGGAAATATAAAAGACTACACTATTTTTCCTCTCATTGTTCATTAGAATATATATTGAGAATGAGGCTGTATGGAGGTCTCAACAGTACAACCTTGGACAAGGCCCTCAACCTCTCTGATCTTCAATTTTCACAACTGTTTGTTCAGTAGGGCTAATCCATCGGCGGGGGAAGTTATAAGGAGCCAATTAGAAGGTATGTGTGGAAGGTCATGGCTGCCAGAAAGAGATGCCAGGGAGAAAGAGAACTATTTCCATATACCCTTCCCCTTACAAAACCCACCTCCAGGGGCTGCATTGCCAGATACCCCTCCCCCCATAAAGGCTTCCACCCCCTCTCCCATGTCATTTGACAGTGGGTTTGACTTCCTGCTCTAGGAAATGTGCTTAGCATCATTCTCCCAGGCAGCCTTGCTGAGCCCTAGGAGGTGTTGCTAGGTGAGGATGAGGGTCTTCCAGGGAGGGTCCAGACCTACAGAGAGGGTGCCTGTTTCAGATTTCGCACCTAAGACTCTACCAGCCACATCTAAACATGCTACTTTCTCCCCAGTTTAAAATAAATGCTTTTTTGTAAGGACAAAAAAAAACCCAAAAAAACAAAAAAATTGGGCATTGAACTGTTTCTGTACAACACAAAGATGTAATATATATGACAATAATCTACTGGTGGCATGGCTCAAGAGATAGAGCTCCTGCCTAGCAAGCATGAGGCCTTGAGTTCAAATCCCAGTGCTGCCAAAAAAAAAAAGGTTGCACAAAAGACAGAAGCAAATGGAATTCTGTTGTCGAGACCTATGGTACATAAAGCAGCACTATTAACACTAAGTATAAACTTTCAGTGAGTGAAACTGTGTAGTGTTGGAGTAAGAACAGTAAATAGATTAATGAAACAAGAGAACCCAGAGGTAGATCCTCACTTATACGGTCAATTGATTTATGACAAAAGTATGAGGAAAAGTCACAAATGTTATGATATGAATGGACATCACTATATCTAAACAGTGTAATTTAATGTCTACCTTACAACTATACAAAATTAACTTAAAATGCAGTTAATCTAAACTTAAAACTAACCTATAATCAAAAAGAATTAACCTAGAAGATAACACCTACACACAGGAAATCAATGTGAGTCAACTCCCTGTATGGCTATCCTTATCTCAACCAGCAAAAACCCTTGTTCCTTCCTATTATTGCTTATATTCTCTCTACAACAAAATTAGAAATAAAAGCAAAATAGTTTCTGCTGGGTATTGAGTGGGTAGGGGGAGAGGGAGGGGGCAAAGTGGGTGGTAAGAGAGGGGGTGGGGGCAGGGGGGAGAAATGAACCAAGCCTTGTATGCACATATGAATAATAAAAGAAAAAAAAAACTAACCTGTAAACCAACTACAAGACAAAAAAGTAAAAATTTATCAATGACCTGAGAGTAAGCAAAAGTATATTGAAACAGGCATAGAATCTGCAATCATGAAAAAAAATGATAAATTTCATCAAAATTAAAGCTTCTGCCAACAAAAGTCACCACAAACAAAACATTCCACACTCAATAAACAAAAAAATGAAGAAAATTAAAAATGGGCAAGACATTAAACAGAAACCCCACAAAAAGATATTATAAAGTCAGTTAAAAACACATGGAAAAGTATTCAACATAATAAGTCAGAAGAGAAATGCAAATAAACTGCAATTAAACAATAGTACACATTCACTAGAATGGTTTACTTTAAATATTAATGAAGATATATAATGTTTGAAAGTCTAATGCATTGATAGGAGTATTAAATGCTACAATGTCTTTGGGAAAACTTTTGTCAGTTATTTTTTATGTTAAACATATATCTACCCTAGAATTCATTAATTCTTTTAATAGATATTCCCAGAATAAAAGAATGCATATGTCCATAAAAGAGTTGTATGTTCATAGAACTTTTATCCATAATAGCCACAAAGTAGATATAATTTAAATGTCTCTCATCATGATGGATAAATTGTGTTATATTCTTATTGTGAGACATTACTTACCAATTTAAATAAATCACTGATAAATGCAAGAAGATAAATGAATCTCAATACTATACTGAATGAAAGAAATCATATTGCAAGCATTTTATATGGATAATAGTATACATTAGCATATGTATATGTATGCATATATATAATAATGAAGCTATTAAAAATTGTCACTAAGAATTGTATACTCAATAAAACTTTCTGAGAATGAGAGCAATATAAAGGTTTTTAAAAGAAGTTTTGATGGAAAAATACTTAGCACAGTTTCTCTTATATCCTAGCCGTGATTATCAAACTCGTTATGCTATTTTATCTCTCTTTGTAACTTCTAGTCCCCAAAAGGTTAGATTAGTTTAGTTCTTACTTCACAGCAAAATACATTGCAAATCTCAAAGTTAAATAGTAAAACATGAAATTTTGACTATAATAAAATTTTTAGCCAAATATCCTTTATTCCATATGTCTATTAGCATGAAGCCCATCAAGACAGAAAACACAGAATTTCTGTGAGTGGCCAATATTGATGCTACTGATTCTGTGCAGTAAACCAATGTTTTCAGAAGAGAGATTCTTCAGGATTCTCTCACAATCTCTTAACCGGTTTTGTTTGGTGTCTGAAAGATGGATATTGATTTCCCAACTCATAAGGCAGACTCATGGCACTAGTGAAAAGTAGGACATCAGTGCTATGATAGAAAAGTCCACAAAAATTCAGCATTCTGGGACAAAAAAAGCAAAAACAAAATGTCCAACACATTCCAATAATCTCCACGCATATTGCTGAATCAAAATTATAGCTTTTCAAAATGTTTAGTGCTGTTTGTAGCATTTGTCTATCCTATTTCATAAAGTTTGACATCTGGGTGAGTCAAATGTTTAAATTATCATTTAAAAGGATAAACCTCACTTACCAGAAAACCAATTCTTAGGAATTCTCATGTTTAAATTACCTTAAGTAAAAGAAATAGTCTGGAATGGTAGAGGAGTATTTTGACCATGCCACATGGGAAAGCCCAAGCAGTCATCTCTTTCCTTTGCATCCCATGCAATGACCCTCCATTCACATGTCAATCTTGTGAGGCTATCCTCATGTCCTTGTAAGAATAAGGCAGCCTTCAGATTGCTCTTTCATAAAGCTTGTAAGACTGAACTGCCATTGCTCTTCACTTGTCCAAATCAAATTCAGTGATGACAGACACTAACATCTGATGTGTGTGATTATCACAGTGGGATGTGTAGTGTGTGTGTGTGTGTGTGTGTGTGTGTGTGTGTGTGTATAAATATACAATCTCCAACTTATAATGGTTCAACTTACAGTTTTCAACTTTGTGATAGTGGGAAAGCTATCTATTCAGTAGAAACTATACTTTGAATTTTGATTTTTTGCCAGGTTGGTGATATGTCACTAGCCAGAGCTCTTGATCATCCACCTGATCAAAAAGAAAAACAACTGCTACTCTACAGCATCCTGGGTTGCTAAGTTACTGTGCTCAGTAGCTCAGCATTTTTGACTCAATTTACTATGGATTTATTGGGTCATAACCCCAACATAAGTTGAGGAGTATCTATTCATAAAGATAGTTTTAACTCTGCAATGCTGTTCTGTATACCCATAGCAGGTTACTTAGTTCATAGTCAGTGCTCAAATACTTGTTAAATGAATAGAATGAACAACATAGACTGGTTTCCCATTTTTGTATTTTCCCAGGATTACAATGGGAACTCACAGCCTTCTTTTATTTGTTTAAATTTTTTTATGAAGGAAACAAACTCAGAATAAATTATATGAAGGGCACAAGCCATTCACTCAGGTATTGTTAAATATATAGCCTATGTTAAACCAGTTACCTGAACTGTGATTGCTTCTTTTACTCCTTTTTTTCTCAGTACCCTTCATCAAGTAAGTAAAACTCAACAGCCTTGTACTAACCTCTCCATCTATACAAGTATAGATGGAGTTACTTCTTGGAATAGTGCAAAGATTTCATTTAGAAACAGTTCTATAAAGTTCTTGCCCCTGCATCTATTTTAAGCATACCATTGAGAATACTGTTTATTACTTCTAACAATGTCCTCTTTATGAATAACCTCAAGAGAAATCTTTACCTGTTCTTAGAACCAAGAACAAATATTCAATGCTGCCCCTGAGCAAAACACAGCTAAAGCCAAGATTTCTTTTGAAAGTCAGAGCTTCATTTTAGGCCTAATTTAGATTGTTCGTAGGGTCTTAAACTTTTCACTGTAGTCTTTCTCTTTTCTTACTGGTATTTTTGTTTTGTTTTGTTTCCCATATATGTTCTATTCATATTTTACATACCACTGTGTAATAAGTACATATTCTCTTACTTTAATAATGTTGATATTTGACAAATATTTAATAACTACTTTGATCTAAGAAACACGAGACATACTATCCTATTTCACCCATTAAAATAATGCTGTAATTTAGGCAACATGTACTTGCACAGGAAAGAAATCAAGTGTCAGAGATATTAACTAACTTGCCTATGGAAGAGAATTTGATGGGTAGAATTACAAAGTCCAGTCCTCTAGTCACTAAACTCACAATTGCCTTTGGAATTAATTCAAATTAATTTTGCATATGCATAATAAAATTAGCCTTATTATAGTAATTCTTTACTTATGTTTTAAATACCTCTTAAATTATGAGTAATTTGGTATCCATTTTTCTGGCACATAAGACATTGCAATCACCCCCAGGGTGCTTGACTCAAATGCAAGCATTTGAAATAATGTTCAGTTCATGTTTTAGATTTCAGTCTGTTTTTATATCTATTCTTCCACATTTTCCTCACATTTTTCTTAAAATAAAATTAATCTGGCATTTTCCCACCTGGTGACCCCTATGTCAAAAAGGGTGGTAATATAAGAAACCTAATTTACTAAGTATCAACCATTTTTATATCACCAGGCTGCAAAGAAACAGCTGATAATGAACTCAGTAATGAAGTGACTCTGGAGCTTTGCCACTCTTTTCATCAGAAGATCGGTCATGTTTTTATTCATTTATGCCTATTCTGCAGATTGGAAGCAGAAAGTAAGTTCTATCTCTAGTTTCATACAGGATGGTATTGAGGAACATGATTCATTCTGAGCAGAAACAGCAGGCAGCCACCATCTGTTATTACCGTAAATCAAATTATTACATTTGGTATATTTGCTGATTTAAATAATGTTAAACATGAAAATTAAATTGATCTTTAAACAGTTGCTTTAAAATCTGGACATATTTTAAATTGGACTTTTAGTGCTTATAGTTCATGTGGTAAGACCATGAAGTCTGAAAGGAGAGTTTATTCAAATTTAACTGAAAAATAGTCAATTACATAATTTAAAGACTTCACTTAACTCCTAAAATAGGTGCAAATCATCATGAGCATATTATAAAACTGTGCCCAAATGGAGGATGCTCTGAATGTCACAAGTCATCTTCTCTAGGAACATCTTCTGAATTGCTAAGATTTGTGTTCAGCCACTTTGTTGCAGAATAATATGAGGAAGCAGTGAAGGTGACACTGGACAAAGAGAGGCAATGAGCCAAAATGCTGTCTCAACAGCAATCTCAACTATGTCATATCGTAGAGCACTCTGAAGCTGAGACGCCTCCAGTTGAAACTCTTCAAAACATAATGCTGAAATTTTGTTTTATTTAATAAAAACGCAGTCATCCCTTGATGTTCATGAGGAATTGGTTCCAAATACCCATAAGATACTAGCAAGCTATGGATGTTCAACTCCCTTCTACAAAATAGCATATTTTAATATAACCTATACACTTCCTGTCATTTAATTTAATCATCTCTAGATTACATATACTTAATAGTATTAAATACTATATAAGTCGTTGTTGTGTTGTATCTTTTTAGAGAATAATGGTAAGAACAATGTTTATGCATGCTTAATACAAATATAACTTTTTAAACACCTTCTATCTATAGTTGATTAAGTCTGAGGATGCAGAACTGGTTGATACAGTGTGTATCACAATTGAGTAATAAAAATAAATTTAAATATTTGTGTTACAAAAGCTAGGAGCAATACTAAGAAAATAAAATTATTATCTATAATCCCTGAACCAGAAGAGGGGAAATAAAGAGAATAAGGAAAAAATATGGCTAACTTAAAGCACAAAATAAAATTATACAGATAAGCTTCAAAATACTAATGACAGTTTAAGATGCATGTGAGTTAAAATCCCTAATGAAAAAATGAAAATTCTAAGGCTAAATAAAAAGATCAAACTCAGCTGTGGTTAGTTGTAGGTGACAGACAAGAGACGCATTTATTTTTTCTAATTTATAAATAATAATTAAATTAATTATAAGACTCATACATTTCTATAAAAATGTATTTCTTAGAGAAATATATTTATATAGATTTATAAAATACTTTTTTATAGAGTTGTGTAATAACAAGTATATTTCCCTATATGCATGTATATGTTTATTCATCCTTTAAGCTAATCTTGTGAAATCACAGTAGTATAACATTATAGTTTTAAATGGGATTTTCATGACAGCTAATAAAGTTGAGCATATTTCACATTTATTGAGTTCTCCAAGCCCTACTTTTAAGGTTGAGTGTTTTCTGATTGTGTCATCTTTCCAAATATATTTATTTAAAATGTTTAAATTGAACAGATCAATGGGGCCCAAGGTGGTATTTATATCCATGCATGTGGCATACACTAATAAAATCCAACCTCCCTTTATTCACCATCGCACCCCTACTCGTGTCTTCCCTCTGTATTCCACTTTGTTCAGTCTTGCCAGACTACATTATTCATTTTTAAGTACTGGAGCCCTTTTTGTTATCTCTCTTATTTTTAATATCCTTTTCTACTTTATTTAGGTATACTCTATTAGCCTTTATTTTAATAACATTTATCTTGAAATGTAATTCACATAGGAGTCAATTTGTTCCTTTAGAGGATATGTCATTGACTTTTAATATATTCAGAGATTTGAAACAACCCCTACACTTGGATTGAGAACATTTTCACCACCCTGAAAGAAACCCACTAACAGTCTCCATTTCCCCCAACCTCCACCAGTCCTAGACAACCAGCAGTCTATTTTCTGCCTTGATGGATTTTTTTATTCCTGACTTCTATAGCTACAGAATCATAAAATATATGGCCCTTCAATCTGGCATCTGTCACTTAACACAATGTTCTTAAGGTAAATCCGTGCTATAGCATGTATTAGTAATTTATTACTTTGTATTGTCAGATGATATTGCACTTTGTGGGTATGCCCCATTTTCATTATCCATTTATCACTCAGTGACCATTTAGATTATTTCCACTTTTTGGCTATATGACTAATAACTCTAAGAGTATTCATGAATGTTTTTGTGTAGGCATGTTTTCATTTCTTTTGGGTATATAGGTTTTTTTAAACTGAATGTTTAATTCATGTATATTTTAGTCTGCTCATTGCCCAATCAGTACTTCTTGTAAATATTTTATAGGTGCAATCTACAAGTTATGATATGCAATGTGTTCATGGTTATTCACTCCCAAATATTTTCTATTTTAGCTATCATATCTGGATCTCTTCCCAGGTCAAAGAATTGTACTTCAACAGTTTTGTAATTAGATCTGAATATGTGACTTGCCTTAGCCAATGAAATGTGACCAGAAGTCACATGCATTACTTCCAAGTGGATGTTTCAAGAGCAAGTACATGTCTCTCTGTGGTTCAATTTACTTCTGCCACAGAGATCAGCACTGTTCCAGATAGTGGTCCCTCCTCATCCTGGTTTTAGTGAAAATAATGCAGAGCACAGCCCCCAGTACCCCACAGTGGGAATATAGTTTGAGTGAGAAATACATGTTTGTTTTGTAAGACAGTGAAACTTTGAAGTTACTCTTTAAGGCTATGTGACCAACAGGTCCCAAGAAATGTATGAATTGCAAAGGAGAAAGCAAAATTATTAATTGTTCTTTTATTATAAATTTTTATTAGAATATATTCATTATATGGGAGAGGGATTCATAGTGACAACTACAATTAGACTTGTATTGTACATTAGTTACATTGCTCCCATCATTTCTGCCCTCTCCACCCCCTTAAAACAACTGCAAGAGGCTTTTTAGTTCTATTTCATATAGGTATGTGAGGTCCACAACCATATACCAGCACCTTAATCTCCTTCATTCACCCTCTCCCTCCCATTAGTACCCCGCATACACACATTGTACCTATTTTACAATCCTGTTTTTTGTTATTAATATTTAAGTGGATATACTTTACTTTGGTCTGTTCAACCCCTTCCATTACTTTCCTTTACCCCTTTACCTCCCACCTCCCCAAACTAAAGAGCTTCTGCATAGCAAAGGAAACAGCTACCAGACTCAAGAGACAGTCCACAGCATGGGAAAAAATTTTTGTTAATTACTCATCCAATAATAGATTAATATTCAGAATCTATAAGGAACTCAAAAAATTTAACACCCAAAGATTCAACACCCCAATGAAGAAATGGGCACATGAGTTAAACAGGGAATTCTCAAAGGAAGAGGTACAAATGATTAGCAAATACATGAGGTTTTCAACTTCTCTGTTTATAGAAGAGATGCAAATCAAAACAACACTTAGATTTCATCTCACCCCAGTTAGAATGGCCAGAATCAAGGGCAATAACAACAACAAATGTTGGTGAGGATGTGGCAAAACAGGAACCCTTACACACTGCTGGTGGAAATGCAAATTAGTACAACCACTATGGAAAGCAGTATGGAGAGTCCTCAAAAATCTAGAGATGGAACTGCTATATGAGCCAGTGATACCGCTCCTGGACATCTACTCAAAGATATGTAAGACAGGATACAATAGAGACACTTGTACAGCAATGTTCATTGTAGCACTATTCATATTAACCAAGCTTTGAAAACAGCCCAGGTGCCCTAGAACTGATGAATGGATTGAGAAAATGTGGTATATACTCACAATGGAGTATTACTCAGCCATAAGGAATAATGACATGTGCTTTGAAGGTAAATGGATGCAATTGAAGGACATCATGTTAAGTGAAGAAAGCCAGGCTCCGAAACACAAAGGCTGCATGTTTTCTCTCATATGTGGAAGACAGATCCAAAAGAAAAACATACACACAAAAACAAGCAAGATCATATACAAACTGAGATGTAGAACATGTTTGCAATAGTTCTCAATGGAATTATACAGGTAAAAAAATCTAAATGACTCAAAGCAACCGTAAAAAACAGAGCTCTAAAGAATTTGATGATATAACTATACATAAAACACATTTACAAAAAGCTATAATTCTCTTTTATTTTTTTGACAACCAGTCAAAAAATGAAAAGAAGTAAGATAACTTCTGCAATATTGGTATAACATTAAAAATCAAAATCTCTCCAAATTTGCTTATCAAGAAAAATATGCAATTTATTAAGGTGATGAAACACAACTTGAATAAGTTCATTCTCTAGATAAGGAGACATCTAAAAATTCACAAAAATAATATACATATGGTATCCATATAATACTATTTTTAAAAATCTTTATTTTTCGGTGGGTCTGGGGTTCAAACTCAGGGTTTCATGCTTCAAAGCAGACACTCTACCCTTGAGCCACACCCCAGCTCATTTTGTTCTGGGTAGTTTGGAAATAAGGTCAGGAACTATGTGCCTGGGTTGGCCTCAAACTATAATCCTCCCAATCTCAGCCTCCCAAGTAGTTAGGATTATAGGTGTAAGTCACCAACACCTAACAATCTTTGTTTTTGATGAATCAAAATAAATTTCTTAAAGTGATGCTCTCCAAGTTCATTCATTTACCAGCAAACAACAAAATTTCATTCTTCTTTGTGGCTGAATAAAATTCCATTGTATATAAATACCACATTTTCTTATCTTGGCTGTTTCCATATCTTAGTTATTGTGAATAGTGGTGGAATAAACATGGTTGTGCAGGTGCTGTTCTTGTACCCTGACTTATATTCCTTCGAGTATACCTAGGAGTAGAATTGCTGGATCATATGTCAATTCTATTTTTAGTTTTTTGAGGAGCTTCCACTTGTTTGCCATAGTGGTTGTTCTAATTTACATCCCTACCAGCAGTGTGTGAGGTTTCCTTTTTCCCCACATCCTGGCCAACATACCTTGTTGTTTGTGTTCTCGATGGTAGCCATTCCAACAGGAGTGAGGTGAATCTTAATATGGTTTTGATTTGCATTTCCATTATGGCCAGGGAAGTCACATGTTTTCTCTCATATGTGGAATATAGATCTACAAATACAGCAATACTGTGAAAACAGGTCAGGCTAAGGGAGGTCACAAATGAGAGGCAGAGGGTAAAAGAAGGAAGTTAAAAAGGTAAATATGGTTCATGTAATTCTCTATACAAGAAGGAATATAGAATTTTTAAACCAGTTGAAATCACTATATGAAAGGAGAAAGAAGAAAACATAGAGATGAACCAAATAGGGCTATAATACAAGAAGTCCCACAAGGAAACTCCTTGTTTAGCTGTCTTAAACAAGCAAAAATGTCATTTTTTTCCTGCTTTTTTTCTTATACAAAATTGGAGAACAGGAGTGTGGAACAGGTCTGGTCTAGGGGTGCTGGTACTGATGGGAAGGCAGAAGGAGTGGGGAAATGGTGAAGGAGAGTGAATATGGTGCAAATATTGTATACACATGTATGTTAATGGAAAAATGATAAAAATTAATTTTTGAGGCCAAGATCAGGAAGCTAATAGTTTGAGGCCAGCCTGGGACAAAAAGCTCATGAGACCTCATCCAAGCCAATAGCTGGGTGCCTACCATTCCAAGCTATACAGAAGAATAATATTGAGAGGATTGTTGTCACAGATCAGCGGGGGCAAAAAGAGTTTGTGAAGACAGGCACCAGTGGCTCATGCCTATAATCCTAACTACATGGGAGACAGATTGGCAGGGTGGTGGTTTGAGGCCAGCCCAAGGAAATAGTTCATGAGACCCCATATATAAAACAAACAAAGCAAAATGGACTGCAGGCATGTCTCAAGCAATAGAGTGACTGCTTTGAAAGCATGAAGCCCTGAGTTCAAACTCAGCCCAACAAAGAAAAAAAGATTTCTGTGACTTGATCTCAATGGATAAAAGCTGTGATGGTGGCATGTATCTATCATATTAGCTATGGTAGGAAGCCTAAAATAAGGAGGATCACAGTCCAAAAAAAGCAAAATAATAAGAGCAAAAAGGGTTGGAGGTATGGTTCAAATGATTAAGTATTTGCTTAGCAAGCACGAAGTTATGAGTTCAAACCCCAGTCCACCAAAAAAATTAAATCTTCAAGTTTGTAAATATATATCCATCTCAAGAAAAATTTTAAAGAATTATGAGGAAGAATTTGCTGTATCATATTGAAAAGTACCCTAGGAAGCTATCCTAATGAACAGATTACAAAAATAAAATGAATAACACACATCATTGTAGAAGAATGAAAATGTGTTATTTTGTAAGAGTGGCATACCCAATTAGTGAAGAAATTTGTTTCATGCTATATGGGTTTCTGTGATAACAATGGATTGGAAGATTAGGAAGAAGTTAAACCTTCCCTGTATGCTGTATTAAAAATTTATTCTTATCCCATGTAAAAATATATTCTCTTGCCAGAGAAGTAATCAGAAAAATGCAAATATAAATAAGGATGAGATACCTTTTCTCAATTATCAGATTGGCAAGGACTAAAAAGTTTCATAACATCAAGTGGTGGCAGGGTGGTAGCTCCTTAAATATATTATTTGTGAGAATTGATATGATCTTTTGAAATGGAGTTATTTAACTTTTAAATTTTATATAACCTCCGACTACACAGTTTTCTTTCGATAACTCTATTCTCATTAGAGAGAGATATATATTTAATCATGTTTACACAGTATATTTTGTTCATCTCTGAAACATCAATAAATAAATAATGCTGTAGCTATTTATTTATTTGGAATACTGTCCTGCCATTAAAGGAATTTTGTAGATTTGTAGGTGCTAAAGAAGAAGGATGATCATAGCCTAGTATCAAATCAAAAAGGTTAAATAGCTAAGACGTAAGTTTTTATTTTCACAAATACATGTGTATATTAAAGTATGCATAGCACAGAGATTTATTTAAGTAACTATGGAGAAGCTAGAAAGCTATTCATGAAACATCTGTAGTAATTGTTTTGGTTGGGTAGCACTGGATAGGGGGTAAACAGGAGGTTTGGCCTTTTCACCACTAATTTTAACCACTCCAATGAGCTATGATTGACATATGAAAAGTCATACATATTTAATGTATGCAGCTTAATCAGTTCAGAGATAAATATATACCTGTGAGCCATCAACCACAATAGTCTATTCCATAAATTTATTTATCACCTCCAAATGTTTTTTGCTGTCCTCTTTATTACCATTATCACTATTATTATTTGGTCTTTGGCTTCTTAATTTCTTAAAATGTTCTAAGATTATGAGTGGTTTCCTCTTTATGCTTGTAGAGAGATGTTATTCATTTCCAAATATAAAAATTTTCTGAATACAAAGTACAGTTCTGGAGAGGGACTTTTGGATAGGAATGTAATATGCTAGTGGAAAGGAAGAAGCAGTGCACAATTTAGAAGAAGTAGTAACAAGAGTGAAAGCTGTACAAAATCTATCATCCAAATCCTTCAGGCCAGATGGCTTTTAGAATTCAGATTTTTTTTCTTATTTTGTAACAGAGTGTGTATATCTCAGAAGTCATAGCTAAAGTTTGGTAGCAATGACCCAAGGTGAAACATACCTGTATATCTGGAAAAAAAAAAAAGAATGTGACTATTCGCACTGAAATAAATAAGGATGAAACAGTCTCACAGCAGTTTAGTTTTGCTCCAAAATTCTTTTCTGGAAAATTGTTTTGTTTTTCATGCTTTCTCAAAGTTGGAATTTTGAGAAAGTAGGAATTTTTCAAATAAATGACCATATTAGTTAAAAGAAAGAAAAAAGCCAAGAAATAAATAAGACAAATTAAAAAGCAGAAAAAAAGAAAGGAAAGAAAATGGAGGAGAGGAAGTGAGAAAGAAGAGACCTGGGAATGAACAATGAAGGAAAAAGAAAGTGGAGTCAGTGGGGAAAAGGGGAGGGAAGAGGTAGGGAATTTAATACACTGGGGAGCCTCTTGTGTGTGATGCCATTGCTACCATTTTGGAAGTAAATCGTGGCCTCAAATTGAAAAACAGATCTCATAAATGTTCAATAAGCTGACAGAACTTTACAAAGTAAGATAGAAACAGAAGTTAGGTACAACCACTAAGACATCTTTAGGGATGTACATGTGAAAGTATTAGGCACTGAACTGAAGTGGTAGCATTAAAGTTGAGAGAAAATTGTGAATTTGCAGAATTTCCTCATATGCTTCCAGATATTACTGTATTAAAGGGGTCTTGCCATATTCCATAGCAATTCTGACTTATGATGAAGCTAATAGTATTTCCTGACCTTGCAATGGCTCTATTTCAACATTGCACAGAAGTTTCTCATCTTTAATCAGCCTCTGTGTTGAGGACATCTCGGCAGAAACTTGCCAGGAGGCTCATGACAAACCCACTCACACCTACACATCCCAGCGGATGTCACTCACAGATGGTCAATTTCTCCACATTGTGACTATGTCAATCATCAATGAATTAAGCCCAGGGATTTTTCTAGTGAAACTTTTGTCCTGAACTGACTCACCCAGGAACATACCAGTAAGTGCAAGATCGTTAACTGAAACTTCAGCTCTTGGCTCAAAGGGTCCCTTTCACCAGACAGACCTTTTATCTTGAATGAGAATGTGAACGATGGGAAATGCTTTCTAATATCATGTACTGCGTTTTAAAAATGTCCTAGTTTTTATTCCTTTTCTAATACTTTACTTTTCTAGGCATATAATGTCACCTTTTTTGAGGTCTCCTTCAAGTCAGCAACATAAAATAAATCAGTAGTCTGCTTCTGTCACTCATTAAGAAGTCACTAACAACTTGGAAGATTACTGCATGTGGAGATACATACCTTCTGCACATTAGGGAAAATGAGCATAAAACTAAGATCTATAAGTATAAAAGGTAGAAAAAAATTCAAAATCAACACTCCACTGTAAAGGCTCTAGCCTCATGTTTTGGCTCAGTCTTGCTTTGAGAAGTGACTTGTTATTTAACAGTGTTTTGGAAAGATTTGAGGCTGATTAAACAAATCAAAAGGAGAAAATAACAATGTAGACAACACATCATCAATTACTCATTTTTTTATAGTGTAAGTATTTCTAGATTCCTAGAACACTGTGATTTTTTTTCTGTATTGCCTAAAATCTGAAAAACTTTTACAATCATGGTCACATGATTTTGTTTTCAACCATAATAGTGCTGCTGTTAATATTGATATTATTTTCTTAGTTTAAGCCAATCTTGAAGAACCCTATACCACAACTTTGTATTTTCTTGTACTTCAGAGTTTTTGAGTCCATAAAATAATGTGTTGCATGAATAATAGATGAGCAGACAGAATCCATTATGCTTTAGATGCCTTAAGACAATTCAACCATTCAGATTCCTGTCTATTTAATTCCATGGGGGGGGGGTCTTTCAAACATATTGTTACTTCATACACTCTGTCTCAATGTGTTATAAGGTTTGAAGCAGGGACATAATAACTACTTTGCCAAAAATTCAAATTGTGTTGTAATCTGTACTGAAGACTTAAGGCCTTCTTCTCTTGAAGTTTTCCCTATGTCACATGAGGGAATGTCATCCCAACTGTATCATACTCATGGCCATAGTTACAAGGGGATTTTTAAGGTCTTCTTGAAAAAATAATTAGGAAGAAAACCATTTGCAAGGTACACAACCATCTTGAGCATGTTTAGTTAGAAATAAAGTGGGAATTTATTTATAAAAAAAGAAGAGTCTCATGAAAACTTATTACAGAAATGGCTTAAAAATGTGACCAGGAAATTTGTCAGATGCTTTCTACTTTTTGCCTTTGGATTGTTCTAAACATCTTTGTCCTTTTCTTCAGCAGTCTTTTTTCTGGATTCTCATTCCATGTGACAGAATGATCAAGAAACAGTTCTCAAGATTACAGCGCCTCTCAAAGCAACATTGAACTACAGTTTGTTATCCAAAATGTAAGGGGAAGCTGGGAGTGTAATTCAGTGGTAAAACATCTGCTTACCTTGCATGAGGGCCTGAGTTTAACCCATAGAACACTAAACAAATTAATAATGGGGCAGAATACAGCTTGATTGGATCCAGTATCTACCCCTCATCCAATAAGCTATGGTCAGAGAGGCATTACCATCAGAAACCCACCACTACATGAAAAATGAAGCTCTCTTACAGCATTATTTAATATATACTCAAGGATATGTCAACTAAAGCATCCTCTTAGATGTTCTGTAAATAAATACACTCCAATCCCATACACACAATCCAAGGACACCCTCACATAATGTAAGCAGAGGCCCAAGATGGTTTCCAGTGGTCCCAACTTCATGATACTCATGTTCTTGTGTAATCCTCCTAAAATGCAGGCCAAACCTACTGACTTACTTTTAACCAACAGACTATGAGAAAAGTGACACTATGTCACTTCCATGATGAGATTACAAAAGATCTGACTTCCATCTTGCCAAAAGATCTCTCAATTACTTCCTTGATTAATATACTTTGATGAAACAAGTTGCTATATTGGAGAGGTCCATGTGGCAAGAAATTGATGATAACCTCTTCCCTACAGCTAGGAAGAAACTCAGTTCAGTAGCCCACTAAGTTCAGGAACTCAACCCTGCCAATGATCCTGTGAGCTTCGAAGTCCATCTTTCTCTAGTCAGGCCTTGAGATGACTATATCCAGTCACAATCTTGATTTCAGCCTGTGAGAGGCTCTGAGACAGAGACCCAAATAAGCTGTATCCAGATTCCTAACTCACAAAAGCTATGAGATAATAAATGTATGTTGTTTAAAGTTGCTAAGTTCTGAAGTCATTTGTTATGTAGCAATAGACAACTAATGCAGATAACACACCTGTGCCATTTACAACTGCATATGTGCTCCCCAGCCTTTCAAGATGATTATTGAGGTTGTGAACCAATTCTTCATCCAAAAATGGCATTTTTGAGTCACTTTGCTCTTAGTTTATGACCTCTGTGTGATCTCATTCTTCCTCTAATTTGATCTTTATTTAGTCCAGGGTGACTTCTCTCCAAATTATAAACTTACCAATTCATTTAGCAAACATTTATTAAGACTCTATTATTTGGCAAGCATTGTTCTAAAGCACCTGCAGTACAAAAGTGGGAAAAAAATACAATGACCTTTGCTAGTATGAACTTAGATTCTAGCATAGGGAGGTGGAGAAAAGAAAACTGGTTATAATAAATACACACTTCATTAAGTGCCAAATAAGTTTGTTTTAAATTTTAACACCTATTAAGCTAGGTATATCTAATAATTAATGGTATATATAATGCCTTGATTGCTAGCTTTTCTTCTTTCTTAGCTGTCCATAAAATAAATGTACATCTTAAAATTGTTGATTCAAATTTGCTAAAATACTGTAGGTAAGTTACATAGTATATTATAAGATATAAGTGGAATTAGCAAAAAGGTAAGAAGATAAGGTGAATAAAGGCTGTGGATAGATAGGATAAGGCTGTGTTCTAAGTAGTCCTTACCCCTACTTATTTAAAGGATGACATTTGAGTAAGCCTAGATGATGTGAGCAAGGTAGCCAAGCAGATTCCTGGGTAAAAGTGTGTTCGCCAAAGAAAGCAGTTGGGGAAAAGGCTCTAGAGCAAAGATATGCCCAGCATTTTTGCGAGAGATACCAACTGGCCACTTGGATGAAGGGAAGAAGGCAGAGCAGAATGGGATGCTAGTCAGGTGGGACCTTATAGCTAGATAGAAGGATTCTGAATTTTACTCTGAATAAAGCCAAAAACATTTTCAAAAAATCTCTCTGTTAAATGAGTTGAGATTAGGCTGGCCTAGAGCAAGTGTTCTGCTATTTTACTATTTGCATTGAAAACTAAAAATATTGTAATATGAGTTCCTCTTTCTTTTGCTTCATCTCACTCCAGTGTTGATGGGAAAATTTCAA
Organism: Castor canadensis; assembly: GCF_047511655.1. Classification (NCBI taxonomy): domain Eukaryota; kingdom Metazoa; phylum Chordata; class Mammalia; order Rodentia; family Castoridae; genus Castor; species Castor canadensis. The sequence continues at coordinate 34,791,314 of NC_133394.1, read as the reverse complement.
AAAAGTCACATTTCCTGTTCATGGCTGATATAAGTATACCTAAGTTTTATTTGATATATATGCATATATGTAATTGGATTGCTATTAAAGTTGTTGAGGTTTTATCGTTGTGTGCTTTTATTGAAGATTCATTATACTTAAGGATTAAACCACATGTTTTTTCTTTCCTTAACATATTTTACTATGAATAAAAGAATTATGTAACATATTTATGGTACATGAACTGTAGCCTAACAAACTTCTCTAGTTGTGCACCTTCTTAGCACACAATTACTTGTCAATTGCTGTATAGAAAAACATAAAATCTAATGAGTTTATTGCTGTTAGGCTCAAATCTTTTCTATGCTTACAATGATTTCTATAATTGAACTCATGATTTTTACCATTTATATGCTGAACACTCTCCAAATCATCACCTAAACTGATTCACATCTCCAGTATCTACTAAACACATAAAGGAATAAATTTCACAGAAACCACAAATGTGCTACATGTAGAACCAAATTTAATCCCTTCCACTTCCAAACCTACTCCATTCTTACCTCCTCTCTTCTTCATCCCAACATATCAGGTGACTAAACATATCCCAGCAATGACTCTGCAAGGTGCGCTACTCCATCTCTGCCATTATCATTTAGTTTAGATCACCAATTTACTTTAACTCAACACATTTATGAAGTCTCTCAAACAGATCTGAGCTTGACTCAAGCTCTCCATCTTCCTTATTTTAAAAAACAAATCATCTTTGGCATGGTTTGTCATCTGCAAAACAGCAATAAATATTTTCTTTATAGAGAAATCAACTCTCATTGTGCTTTGTACCTAATAGAAACACAGAAAATAGTTACTGTAAGTACTATTACTAATTATGTTTTAAGTAAAAACATAATTGAATATGTTTTAAACACCACATAGATTTGAAATAATTTTCTTTGGATTATAGAAGTAAAACTAATTTATTTTTAAACTATATACAAGGAATTTGTTTCAATTTTCTAGGAAAACTAAAATAATCTTTAAAGTTACAACTAAATCACTGCTTGCCCTCACTTTTATAAAATTAAAAGTTCTTAATCACCACAGGAGGTAGAATGGGTGACCAATAAAATATTTTTTCTTTCAATAATCACTGTATTAAATATTTTTATGAATGCAAACCACAGTATTTTTCTTCCAAAACTGTTTTTTCTTTTAAAATAGCTTTTAACAGAGGTTGACTTTTAAATGATCACCTATTTAACAAAATATTAAATGAGAATTATACCATCTTTGCTACCCTATATGGATATCATTGAGTACATTACTGTTTTCTCTCCATTAAGATGTTCTCTGGAGTTGCACAGACCACTGGAGCTGTCACAAAGAATAGCAGTCTTTGTGATATTTGTGGTAAATAATAAGGGAAGGGCCAGTTCTGTGGAAGATTGAGAGTGTAGACTCCTGAGTCGTACATTTTAGCTTTACCACTTTACCAACTAGGTGTGCTAGGTAAGTGAATTGCTCTGTGTTTCCAATTATATGAGCCATTGACAGAATAGCTATGAATATTAAATGAAATAACACTCATAAAACCATTAGAATAGGGTCTTGAACTTAATAATCATTTAGTGAATGTTAAGTATTATATCACATTGAGAGAAACACAGAGGACATTAACACAGTAAGACTAGTATGTGTACAGACATGTATGTTCACTTAAGCTGGAAAAATTGCTTCATTATTTTTTTTCAATACTACATTTTATGCCAAGCAATTAGCGTTTTTTGAATTAAAATGAATGAGATTTGGGATCCAGAAAGACTGTATCTCAGCATGACTACTTACACTTATACTTCTTTGTAAGTTAGACTTATCTGTTGATTCTATGTAAATACAAATGTAACTCACAGAACTGATGTAAGTTTAAAAGGTATGACTTCTCAGCACATAACCTAGTACACAATAGCAGTCAATAAATGTTCTTTTACTTCCTTCTTTCCTTTCATGCATTCTCCAAGAAATACTTAAGGAAGAGTAATAACCAACTTGCAAGAATGGAGTGAAAGGGATTCCAGTATTTAATAAGTTAGACTATCTTCTAGAGTTCCTTCCAACTCCGACATACTGTGAACCTATGATTCTAATTCAAGAAATAAGTAGGTGGGAAAGATCGGTCTACGGGCCCCCACACCAGATGCTAGCCAGTACTAGAGGTTTTATGCAAACCTAGTTTATGATAAAAACAAAGTTGAAATCAGGATATTTTCATAATCTCTAATTCCTATCTTGCTGACCACATCTTTTATTCTAATAGTCTTGAAAGGCGAGAGATCAAGAATCCTTCTGTTTCTTGGCCTGAGGATAGCCATGGTTAAGGGCTAGATGAGGACAGTGCTCCTTTCTGGCTCTTTGAATGTTCTTCCTTTGAGAACGATAGAGCTCCAGGACCTTAGAAGGAAGTAACATGAGGCAAGTCGGAGCATCTCTGCCCCATTTCCTTCTTTGGAGTTCTCTCTTGCTACTTGATTTCTTTTTCTAGGCCATCTTATCCTCACAGATGGAATGTGAAGAACCAAGATTCAGAGTGAGTTAGAAGAGATACAAAGTTCACTAGAAGAAATTTGCTTTTTAGGTTAAAGGCATCTCTATCAAAGCAAAAAGAAGTTTCTACATGGTCCAGCCTAGTGTCTTGGGAAATGAAATTGATTTAGGGCAAGGTACCATTTCCTTTTTGGTCTTCTGTACACATGATTCAATTTGGGGACTGCATAGCACAAAATATACCTAGTCCAGGATACAGAATAGTGACCTAGATCTCAGAATCTGTGTCTCTTTCTCTAGATTTCTAGTGTTCTTTTACTAAAAAAAAAAAAGGCATTCTGGGAGAATGTATCATTGTTCATTAATGACAGTATGTGTCTCTGTGGGTACTTGTGCTGCCTTGCTTTCTCAATTTGGGAAAATGAGAAACTTGGTGGTTCGATTCTAGTGCTTGCTAGATTTGCACTTTTGTGAGACTGTTTGAATGCCACCTCTACTGTGAGACATCCGTCTAACCCAAGGCTTTAGTGAACAGATGCAAAAGAGATTAGACTTTGCCATTTGCATTTAGGGATTGAAAGGGGGGAGGATTAAGCTGTGGTATTGCCTGGTATAATACCCACTTGGTTTCTCCTGAGATTTCTACTTATTTCCATTTATTGTCTGTGCATTTCAATATCTGCTATTTCAATAAATGGTTAATCTTATTCTCTATTAGCATGGGTCCCATTTGAAATACTCTTCAGTACATAATGCTTAGTACAAATACTGGCTTTTATCATGGCAAAGCCCTACAATGGGCTGATTGATTTCAGAATTGCATTATATGGATATTCTCTATTTTATACTTGTACAGATTTATTTCAATAACTTATACTCCAGTTCCTCTGAAAACTCAGTGGAATTATTTCAATTATCCATCCAAATTCATATGTATATAACTAAGATAGGTACAACACCATCAAGTAAAATAGGTTCTATAGCTGATCATTATTTTATAACCAAAATAGTGATGACTTCAGTTGAAGAGAGTATATGTGTTCATGAATAGGATCACTTCTTGAAAAGAAAGATAAATACAGAGTTCTTAATTGTGATAATAAAATTGTGCTACAATAAATTAATATAGTACATTCTAAGTTTTCTTTATTTTTATATTTATTTTTAACATGTATTAATTCTACTTATTAGTGGGGCACCATGTGATATTTCCACACATGCTTATAGTATGGACTGATCAAATCAAACTGCCCACTTTCAACCCTTCACTCTTTCCAATCTCTAGTAATCACTGTTGTAATTTCAGATGGTCTTTTTTCTTCTTTTTTTCTTAGATATCATGCATGCTATTTTAGCATATATTGATTATACAAAGTGACTTTCTTCTCAAAGTATTTTTATTAGCACACATTAGTTGTGCAGGGGAGATTCATTGTGACATTTCTGAATGTGCTTACACTGTAGCTTCGTTGGGTTCACCCTCACCATCTCTCTCTGTCATCCCTTTCCCCTTACTTAAAACAAATGCAAAAGGTTTCATTGTTCTATTTCATATATGTATATAAAATAGATCAACCATATTCACCCTCCTTTGTCACCTCCATTTACCTTTCTCTCCCAAGTACCAACCCTCTCACAGGACCTATTTTACAGTCCTGTCCTTCATTTTTAATTCCAAAGTCAGTGTTCAAAGGGATTTCTTGATGTAGCTCAGCTGTGAATATACTGTCAGTTGGATCCCCTTTATTACTCTCCCTTACCTTTGCTCTCCAACCCCCTACTATTCAACAGCTTTCAGCATGTATTATTATGTCATCTACCACAAAAGCAGTTCACTGTGATATTGCCATATATGGATATAATGTACTTTGATCAAATTCACCTCCCTATTACTCTTTTTTATTCCCACTTCCCTCTACCTTATTTTATAGTTTTAGTGGGTTTTATTATCCTATTTTTAAAAGACATATAATGTACTTCAATAATATTCACCCCTTATCACTGTGTCCTTTCCCCTCCTTCCTCCTGCTTGTTATCCCCAACAGTACCCCTTTCTGTATTCATTTAGTGTTGTTATTATATCTAGATTCTGCATATGACAGAAAACATGTGACATTTATCTTTCTGATGTTGGCTTATCTTGTGTAACGTGATGATCTCTAATTCCATTCATTCTTCTGAAAATAACATATATATATATATATATATATATATATATATATATATATACACTATATTTCTTTATCCATTCATCAGTTGTTGGGCACCTAGGCTGATTTCATAGCTTTGCTATTATGAATAGTGGTGCAATAAACATAGGTGTCTCTATTATATATTGACTTACATTCCTTTAGCTACATGCCCAGTGGTATAACAGGGTCATGATGTTCTACTTTTAGTTCTTTGAGGAACTTCCATCTGATTTCCATAGTGACTACACTAATTTACACTTCCAACCACAGTGCATAAGAGTTCCCTTTCTCACATTCTAGCCAGCATTTGTCGTTTTCTTGATGACAGCCATTCTGACTGGGTGTATTAAAGCTTCCTAGTATGAGAGAGACACAGTACTTGTCTTTCTTGTGTTTGGCTTATTTGATATAACATTTGTGTCTCTCAGTTCAATGTATTTTGCTGCAGATGACAGGATTTTGTTTTTCTTTATGGCTAAATAATGCTTCCCTGTGCATACATGCCACATTTTCTTATCCATTTATCACTAGATTAGCACCAGGTTGATTCTATATCTTAGCTCTCACAAATACTGCCACAATAAACATTGGTATGCAGATATTGCTTTGCTAGGCTGATTTCATTTCCTTTGGATATATACCCAGATGTAAGATATCTGGATCATATGGTAGATCTATTTTTACTTTTTTTGTGAAATCTCCATATTGTTTTCCACAATGGTTGTACTATAATGTATAATATTCCTTTCTCTTCATATGCTCACCAACATTTGGTTTTTTTGGTAATAGTTATTCTATCTGGGATGAGATAGTATTTCATTGTAGTTTTGATTTGCATGTCTGTAAAGGTCAACCTTGAAGAACCTTGAAGAACTGAGGCCATTGAGCCTCAATTCCTTTTTTAAAATTGTTGTGCAGGGTGGGGATACATTTTGGCATTTACAAAAGTTCTCACAATATATCAAATATAAAAATCATATCTTACTTGAATTCAACCACACCACCATTCTCCTTTACCACCCAGCCTCAATTTCTTTACCTGAAAATGAGGAATTAGCTGAGATCATCCAGGAGGTTGCTTTCGGGTCTATGCTGTTCCCAGTATGCATATTCTGTTGTGATTAGATACAAAGTATAAATATTACTGTGAGTAGTTGTAAGTAGTATTACTTTTTTTTTTTTTGGTGATACTGGAGTTTGACTGAGGATCTCTTCCTTGCTAAGCAGGTGTTCTATACCTAAGCCACATGCTCAGCCCTTAGTATTACTTTTGTATAACTACTCAAGACTAAATCTTTTCATCAATGTTTGCTTTACAACATATGCAACTACTACAAATATCAATAATTAATCATTAGTACCTTCCTTGCATTGACAGTCTCCCCTCCACCTTTATTTACCAAAGCCTCATGTAGAAGTCCCAATTGCTAAGGCCATAGTTCAAAATATGACCATAGTGAAATATCTCCAGCAATTACCAAGTTTCTCACTAGCTTACCCATCAATCTTTATTCCTGTAACTCCTTCTTCAAGGGTCACTCTCCTCCTAAGGATCCTCCTGACCACAGCTATGTCCCTTCCTCTGCTCTTGCCTGCTTTCCTGGCTAGCTCTAACCCATGCTCCATGACTCATTTCACATTGTCTGAATTTATTCTGTCATTACACAACATATTACAAATACCTATAATGTATCTGTTCGCCATTGTACTGCCAATTTCACAAGGACTAAGACAGAATTGTCCTTCTATACCTGTTGATGCTCAGCATGGTGCTTTAAGCAAGATCCTAGTGAGCAAATTCTGCTAGATGTCAGGCACAGAAACATAATATGTGTGTGTGCATATCATGGCCAGGGAGATAAAGAAGGGTAAGGCCAGTTAAAACATTTAAAGACCAAGGAAATATGATACAAGTATATTGTATACATATATGAAAATGTCATAATGAAACCTATTACTTCATATAACTAATATACCCTAATAAAAATAAGAAATTGTAAAAGATTTTAAAAACACTAGATGCAGATATATATTCTGTGTATTCATCATCTCCCAGGACATAGGCAGTAAAGAACCACAGCTAAGGTTTATCATTCCCTGGGAAGTAGTTTCTGCATCAGGAGTGGGAAGGAACTGAGAGGACATTATTAGTCCTGGTATAGCTTCAAGGGAACTAAAACAAAAGCTATTAGAGGCTGCCTTTTCTCACAAACCATCCAACATTTACACCTTCACATTTCAGAAGGGAAGAAAGACAGAGATGGGAGATGGGAGGATTATTTATTTGGATGCCAATAGTTTGCCAGCCTCTGAAAAAGTATTTTCAGAAGTGATATCTTTTAAAAATGTAGATAAACCATTTTTGCATTCCCTCATTGACATTTTAATGATGTGAGAGAATCTAGTATAGAGGCAATAACAGACGGAGTGGCTAGGAAAATGGAGTTTTTCTGAAACTGCAAAGGAAGAGTTTAATGCAAATTCCCTGGGAAATTTTTACTGTATGGTATGAATATATGAGAACCAAAGTGTGAAAGTTCCTGTTTTATTAGGGCAAGTATGTCAGCCATTGGTGTTTTAAGAGGGAGGATGAATGCACCACAGATAAGTCAAAGCAGGAATGAAACAGACAAATATCAACTCCTTCACAGTTTTAACAAGGGCCTGCTAGTTTATCTAAATAATCATCTGTGAAAAAACAAATAGATTCTTTCAGCAAAAACCTATCCCCAGGCTGTGTATGCACGCCTACTAACAGGAATAAAGATGGTGGAGTGGAGGAGGTGTCAAGAAGATGCCAAGATGTCAGAATGGCACTTCCACCTACAAGTAGCCACCTGCCCATGTGAACAGCTGTCTCGTTTAGTGATAACTGAAGAAGGATGATCTAACTTGTTTTTAATCCTGCCTGCCTCTGGCTATTTGAGACAAATACATTAAAAATCTGGTGCTGATAAAGGCTGAAAATGGTGGTTTATTTTCCAGGATGATAGTGAATACAACAACTATCTATTCGTTTCAGATGTTTGATATATCTTCTTAGATTCTGAAGCATTCTTCTAAAGATTTGACAGAGAAGTTTTGTTACTAGATAGTCAGTTCACTGAATTAATTTAAAACCAAGAGTGGCAAGTTTTCAATGAATGAGTATAGTATATAACCATGAAAATATATAATTACATTGAATTTTCACCATGTATAACATTTCCTGATATACAGTAACAGTAAACATGAGTTAATGGAGAAGAATATTCTTCCATCATGCTAATGAATAGGTTACCCATATGGAGTGTAGTTTGGTGGGAAAGGCTATATTGTAAAATAAAGCTTCAATAATGTTAGAAAAGTGAAAATACTTAACTGACTCCTTTGGTAATTCAGTAATAAATATGAGTTGCTCAGTTTTTATTCCAAATGTCTCACCAGCAAGTGTCTTAGTCTCCAAATAAATATTTAGTCAGGTGTGGTGATACATGTCTGTAATCCCAGCTACTCTGGAGGCAGAGAGCAGAGGACTGCAATTTCAGGCCAGTCTGAGCAAAAAGTTAGCAAGACCCCACTTCAATCAGTAAGCCAGGCATGGTGGTACATTCTGTGGTCCCAGCTATGCAGGAGTTCCATAGGTAGGAAGAGCATGGTCTGAGACTAGCCCTAGGCAAAAACACAAGACCCTATCTGAAAAATAACTACCATCAAAAAGGGCTGGAAATGTGAGTGCCTGCCTAACAAGTGTGAGGCCTTCAGCTCCAATCCCAGTACCACAAACAAAAGCTGGGGTGTGGTAGCAGCAAAGGTGTAATTACAGTTTCTTAGGAAGCGGAAGTAGGAGAGTAAGGGCACAAGGCCAGTTCCTGGCAAAATCATAAGACCCTACGTGAAGAATAATAAGCATTTCCCTAGCAACTGAAGCTCTGAATTCAAACCCCATTACTGCTACAAAAAAAAAAAGAAAGAAAAAATAGCAGTGTGAATATTCAAAGTTGTTACTTAGGGCAGTTACTTCAACTTGTTCATAGAACTGAAGTCATTCTCTGAATGACAGAATTAAAGAAAAAGAGAGACAAAGAAATTTAACAGTGATTCTTTAAAATCTATCCTATAGTGGAATCTCCATGCTAAATAAAACTGAGATACAGTGGATGTTGTTCCCTTGGCAACAATGGCTACAAAAGTAATTTTCAAGCTTGGAGAGTGTTTCCTGCATTTTATACAATAGATATTCAAGTGACACAAATAACAAAATCAAGAGTAAAATGGTGAGAGAAATAAAGGAAAATTCAAGCCCTTAAATGTGCACAGTTTGGTTAAGGTAGAGCAAACTGGGAGCAGAATAGCAGGTTATATTTTATTAAAACCCTGAAATAGCAAAGAAATGAATTATTTAGCTCCTTTCAGGGGAATGGAGTTAGATATGAAATTCAGAAAGGAAAATTTAGACAGTCAGGAGGAAGATTCCAAAGAGACAAAAAAAAAAAAAGTTAGTAGCTGGGTTACTTTATTCCAGAATAATCTTTGAAAAGAAGTCGGACAACCCCATGTTCCAAGACAATGGTAACATTAGACTTTAGAGTCATACAACTCCAAAATGTGTTTAAAGACTTGATTTTTTCAGCCTCTAATTGCAATGACTATTTGACGCACATGATCTATAATAATAACTTATTACAAGGCTAAAAATGCAACTATAACCTAATCTATAAGATTGCTTTAAAAAGAAAACAAATAATAAAGAGTTGGATTTTCATCGTTAAAAACAAAATGAGCAGGCTTGTGAAAGCTCTGAAAGCATGTTTTTTGGGTTTATTTGAGTGATAAGGAGCCTGATTACTGATGCAAAGGGAATTTTCTGTTTGAGCCTAACAAGGTTTTAGGACCCTATTTGGAAACATAGCTGGGCCACAAGCAGCTTAGGCTGAGAACTACATGTTCTACTACAGGAAATACTACTGAGGGAAAACCTGAATAACCCATCTAGATTTAAAGTACTATGTTTGCTTTTAGTTGGCTTTAAAAAAAACACCAATTTTAGAGAGCATGTAGCTAAGCCATATATCATTAGACTCCTATTAGCTTTGCTATATTTAACACTTCTGATGTATGGATCATGATGGTAACAGTTGCCTAAGTTGTCTTTCAGGAACTTGGAGGATACTTTTGTCTATCTGAAACCAGTTGAAATCATCAGTTCTTCACTTGGGCCTGCACAAATATTTTATGTGGATGACCTATGGGTGTCAGAGGACCAAAACTACACCACCACCCACACCTTCATTTTCTGAACATGTGTTCTATGAAATTTAATTACACGCACACAAATCAAAGATTATTTCGGGTTTTTTTTACCTCCAATCACCTTTCACCATGTTTTAGACACCCCGCTTCTTGTGAATAATATTGAAATACAATGTTTCTGTGTATGAAGATAGTATAACAATGCACTATAAACTATTGAATAATAGAGGTGCAGGGCAACAGAGAAAGTAATGGAGGGGTAAATACAATTAAAACATGATATATATGTGTCTGAAATAACAAGGCAAACCCCCTTTGAATAATTAACATACACTTAAACATGAAGGACAAGAAGGTAAAACAGGTCCTGCCTGGAAGCGGGTACAAGTAGGACAGGAGAGAGTTAACAGAGAGAGTGAAGGAGAGCTAATATGGTGGATGTATTTTGTATATATGTATGAAAATAGAACAATGAAACTTACTGAAATTGTTCTAAGCAGCAGGGAAGGTAGATGAGGAATGATGGAGGGGGTGAATCTAATTAGGGTATATTGGAAGCACATACATAAACGTCACAGTGTATCTTCCTGTACAACTATTATATACAAATAAAAAAATTAAAATACCAGCAAACTTATCCTGGGGAGGTGGATTTGAGACTTGCTCTCCCATCCCCATGCTTGTGAATAAACTCTTTCTCTTTTGCAAAACTCATTTCAGTGATTTAAATATTACACAGTGGGTAAAATGAGCCAGACTTGGTAACAGATTAAGCCTTCCAACAAATCCTTAGGTACCTCTGAGAATGTTCTAGGAGGTCACTCACTCCAACAGAGAGGACATCCATTAATCTGTTAAACTGCAGGCACAGGAGCTCCAAAGTGGATCTCTACATACTCCCAAAGGACAGGGAAAAATTTCATCTTTGATTCAGTTGTGTCTTATTTTCTGCTCACTATAGAAATACAATTTCAGATAACAGAGGAACTGTCACCTACAGATTCAATCACAACATTAGCTTATATGTTTCAAGTGCCCACACTATATTATCTTCATTCTTCTTAACAACACTATTTGCCTAAATTCACCAATCAGGAAATTGACTGTAGGTCAGCAAAGTTGCTCTCTTTGTTCTTCTTTGTTTTATTTTGCTTGTTTGTTTAATCTATTCTTAAACAGTAAGAGACTAAACCAAGATTCAAACACAGCTATGTCTATCTCCAGTGTTCTACATTAATTTTGCTACACTTCTTTTATTCTATATTCAAGGCCATTCACAATCTGTCACTCACTGTTGTATGCCCATGTAAGATGAAATGGGCCTCTTACCATTTATATTTTCTGTGCTTTCCTATGTTTGCTTCTTTGCAATCCTGATCTTCCCCATGTCAAATCCTAAGTATTACTAAAATCTAACTAAAATACTTCCCCATGTTATAGTGCCTAATCCCATCAAGAAATATCTTTTCCTTTGCTTTTCTGTAAGCAAGATATTTATTCTTATTTAAATAATCCCTACTACTACTGTTAACCTGATTTAAATTGTTTACAACTCTCTTATTTATGGGATTTATCTCTATTAATAGCAGTATTACTAGATTCACTTCAGCTTCTCATCAAGTACCAGTGATGGAAGCATTTTTATTGAGTGTCTTAATTAATAAATAAATCCAAAATAATCTATTTTGAAGTCAGTCTTCATGCTCTCTTTTATCATCTGCATCATTACAGGAGCATTATAATATAAACTTCTTGAGAAGCACATAAAAATACCTTGTTAATGGTTATATATGGCTCAAAATATCATTAAATGTTTTCTTTTCCAAATATTCCATTTCTTTGCTTTGAGATAGCACATCTTAAGGATGGTCAATTAAGGAGTTGGAAATTGTCAGAAACAGTGACACCTGGTGGTCCTTGATGGGGTTGTTCTGTGAAGGTGAATGGTAAGAAACCAGAAATGGCAAAAGACCCTTTTATTTTGAAAAATCTCCTTAATTGAAAGTTAAGGTAACAAGAAAGCCACTAAAACAGTGATAAAGTAGCTACTTATTGGCTTTGTGCTTTGTACCAGACCCTATTTTTAAAACTTCGCATTTATTAACACATTAATTGCACAAAACACAGAAAGTTAGTTACTGTTATTATTTCAATGTGGAGATAAGAAAATTGGATAATTTGAGGACCAGTGCTCTGTGTCCAGGAATTCTGACTCTGAAGTCCTTGCTCTGTTTTATATGGGTTCTAGCTATCAATTGAAGACACAAAGCTTGTAATACTGGCTCAGCATTAAACCACTTATGGTATGAAACAAAGATCCAAAAGAAACAAATTTTCCAGATTATTCTAGGACGATCTACTTGACTCCTAGATAGAACGGTTCTTATTGATTCTTGAATTGCAATTGCTCTAGACTCTCTGGAATAGACAGCTATCCTATAACTGGATCTAGGAAAACATTTATTGAAGGTCAAGAGGCAGCCATACTTCAGTGTTCTTGTTTAATAGGTTCCTCCGATGGCAGTATTTAAAGTTTCTCATTGGGGATCTTCAGAAAATAGTGCAATGTTAAAGCTTAAAGAGCTAAAGCATGTATATTTTTTCATACAGACTTTTCATTTCACCAATTAGGCAACTGAGAAATACAGTAACTTGTCACAGAATATAATTTGAATTAGGACTGTGCTCTCTTTACGTGGTTCATGATTAGAAAACACATTTGAACTTCAAGCAGTTCTTACTGCCATTCTTATTCTCTTAAAAAAATATTTCTTGAGTGCTTTGTGTGCTGGGATTGCTTCCACAAATTCAAGAATAAATAAAACCTAAGCTATGTACTAATGGGAAATTACAAACTAGTGGGACAGATAGACAAGTTTCATAGGCAGTGTGGAGAGTGCTGTAATAAACACTCCAGATGCACAGAACAGGGATGTGTCATTCAGAGTTTGGGTGAATCAGGAAAAGCTTTCTGGAGAAAATAACATCAGAGCTAAATTTTAAGGATGAGAAGGAGTCAATGAAATGAAAGGTATAGGAAAAGGAAGTGGCTTTCCAGGCAGAGGGAAGAGAATGTACAAAGCCCTAAGCTAAATTGAGAATGAGATAACTTGAGAATATCTTAGAGTAGTTAATGAGACTGGACTCTAGTGTTCAAATAGAAAATGGTTGAGAATGATCACAGGGTCAATTGTAACAGGTTTTGCATGATAAGAGAATGACCTAAAAAGCCCCTTATTATAGAAAGGGAGACTAATTAGGAGACCTTTGCAATCCTGAAATGTCAGTGACACCAAGGTTGAAGCAAAGTAATGAGAATCTAGAAATATTGAAGAGATAAAATTGACCAGTCCAAATGTAGATTGCATATAGTGCAGAGTCCTTCGTATTTGGTTTATGCCTGAGTACCTGGCCTTTCAACAGGTAAGAAGTGATTTAAAAAGTTTCTGAAGCTCGTTAGAATTAAGGTCTGGAGGTAAGCATCTGAGAATAATTAACAAGTAGTTGGAAGAAAAGGCATTGCTTATGAGTTATGATACTAATTTTTCAAGGATTGGTAAACCTGCAAGGGAAACACAGAGAGTGTACAGGAAAGAAGAATGGAAATACACAGAGAAACTTGTTAAAGAAACCAAGAAAAAGAGCATTTGCAGAAGGAAAGCATTAATAACAACTAGAACAAGAAAAGAATACGAGCACATATCAATTGGAAATTCAGTATATGCTATATGAAGCGCTCACTAACTCTATGAAGTTAGTTCTATTACTATCCTCATAACACAGCTAAAGAAAATAATGGTACTCAAATTATAGAATTGCCATGAGTCTATGTTTGAAAATGCTCCATTCCTATAAGAACAATTAGGTATAGAAGCCAGGCTATAGATATTTGAGAGGTGTAGAGAAGAGTGGTTGGTTAAGCGGTTGTATAAAGCAGAAAGTGGAAGAAGTGTTCAATGAAAAGCTTTAGAATTCAGGAACACTAGTTTAGTACTAACAGGGGACTCATGAAGGGAGTTTGAAAGTTTTGGCAAAGAGAGGTAGATAAGTTGGGGTAAGACCAGGAAAAAAGAATTGTAAAACATAAAGAGAATGAGACAAGGGAAGTGATAGAAAATATCACTTAGATATTTTGGTCTTCATTTTCTTATCTTTGAGATAGCACCTTGCAATCAGTAGGCAGACATAACATTCACTATTATAGTTTTGATAGTGTATCAAGATCCTGACTCCCTATCTCATCATTGGTCTTTCTTCTATGGGAAAGCTGAGAGCATGGACTGTTTTCTGTGAGTTCTCAATCACTAACTTCTTCGTTGTGTTGACTCACACTTTTTCTTAAGACAAGATACCTGAGATTACCCACATTAGACCAATATTAGTTCTATATCTTAACCTAATTCCAAAATCTTCAAGTGTTGTGTGACTTCAGTAAGCAGGTTCTTCTCTCTTCCAGTATAAGAAATACATCATTCCATTAGTCTCAAGAAAAAGAGTTCATACCACATTAAAACCCTGGTGATTCAGCTTCTGCTCTGGAAATGGCTTAGCAAAGCCTTTTCTCTATGACCTCATGTAGGGTCTCAAAAATATCTCTCAATGTTTTTACTGGCAAAATAGCTTTTCTCTAAATCTTTACAGCTAGAAATTTTAAAATTAAATATTAAGTTTAATATTAAATATTAAGAATAATTATTATCTTTAAATAATTCTATCTTGCAAAATTCTAAGTCTCTGCATATCCCCATGAACCTTGACCCATCCACACTCACACAGGACTTAACCCTCTGTTTATTATATGCTCTTAGGTTGAGTCTGTCTTAACATCTTGACAAATCACATTCAGCCAACTAGTTGACCAATTCAGCTCTCAACTTCCAAATAGAAAGGAGAATTTTGGTTGGCCTAGAGAATAAGGAAAGAGTTTTGTTTCAGTTAAAGTTCAAGGGGAAAAATCTTGAGGGACAAAAAAAAAGGCTTCAAAAGCAGTAGTAATAAATTTAATCAGTCTTACAAAGTTCTTGAGATTGACTTTGTCTCCAGAAAATAGAATATACAGGTTCCATTAAAACTAATTAATAATGCAAAATAGAGAAAATGCAAAAATGGTAAAACAATTCTCACTGTGCTTGCTTTTTAATTCTGATTAGTATAAAATCCTATTTTTTCTTACAAAAAAAAGACAAATTAGGGGGTTTTCTACTTTCATTTTATCCTAGTAACATGGGTCAATTTCTGTGTCAACAACAAAGATTTAAAGTTACATAGTAATTTCCAAATGATAAGCTTCTGATAGATATTATTTTGTTTTAAACAATTGTGTGAGTGTTACACATGGAGAGATGAGCAGGCTGCCTGTGATTGTAGAGACAATACAAAAAGAAGCATGGGCCTAAAATAAGTCTTCTGACCCCAAACCTCTTCCATTTGCTATTAATTGCAAAAGAATAATACATTAAAATGAGGACTCCTTTCTCAGGGAAAATGTGCCTTTTCACCATCATATATATTCACCAGCCAGGATGAGGCTTAGAGAAATGAAAGGTTAAGAGCACAAAAATAAAGATTCTGTCTTTGAATGTTTGGTCTCTAAAGCTATGGAAACAAATCATAGAAAACTGTCCTCCCTCCCCCAAAAGAGTGGGACGATTAAAAACATACATAATATCTAATATGGCAGAATTTTATTACAGGGAAATTGAGACTGTTTGGGTTTATTTTTAAACAATGTACCTAAGGAACTTCACAACTACAGTATGAAAGTCTAGAAATATATTTTATGATGAATTTATTAAAATTTTTTGACAAATAATTGTTGGTAAACTTTATATGTAGATTAATCTCTATATTAATAATAACTAAAATAAGTAAGACAAAAAGTTACTTGCATACTCACCATGTATTAGAGTCCATGTTTTAAATTATCATTTCGATGTTTATGACACCCACGAGGAAGAGTTATTAGTTTAATCTGCAGGGAAGGCAACTGAAGCTCTTAGCCAATAAACTGGCAAAGATTGTGCCTTGAATAATATTTTCTATCATAAGAAGGGGACTAAAGTAGAAAGGAGTAAAATGGAGGGGATGAGTCAATTCAGGATACAATACACATATGCATGAAATTGTAATAATGAAACTCCTTGAATTGCTATCTTAAATAAACAAAAAATATGTGTTTCTTTTTTTCAAAAATGAAGGACAGGAAGGTAAAACAGGTCCTATCTGGGGGTTGGTATAGTGGGAAGGGGGAGGACATAGGAAAGGGTGAAAATATTATGTACTCATGTATGAAAGTAGAACAGTGAGACCTGTTGAAACTATTCTAAGAAGGGAGGCAAGAGGAGATAAAAGACAATGATGGAGGGATTAAACCTAACTAAGATGTAGTAGAAGCAGTTTTGTAAATGTCACAATGGACAACAATACAGTACAACAATAATCTGCTAATAAGAAATTTAAAAAGAACTGAAAAAAAGAAAGATTTTAAAACAGGTATTCTTACTACTCACCACATCATCCACCATCCAACAATGCCTGCAAACATATAAAATAAAATGAAAAATTCAACCTGCACATAGAGGTAAAATGTGCTAATAGGTAATGCATTAAGCTTCCGGCACTGAAAACCTAGCTGTCTGTTCCTCCTTGGGAAAATGCTGCCTGCACATTCCAAGTCAATCACAGGTTTATGACTTGTAGCAGGGACATTCATTATGAGTAATAAGTTGACAGGAAGATTTGAGGTACTTAACCAAATAAAAATCACACTATAAGTAGTATGTATCCAATACATCAATTTAGATTTAAAATCCAAAATGAAAGACAACCTGGGCTTTTTACCTGTCTGAGAGAGAGTAAGGTGCTGAAGGACAGCATCTACATCAGCTTAGTTGTCATAGAATTCTGAAGAGATGCAGCAGGAATACCATGCTTTCTCACTAGGTATGGGACTAGCCGAGTTTGCACCTTTGCTAGCAATTTCACACCTGCAACTATTTGTCTCTCTCTTCTCGACAGGTTGACAAGATAAAAGAAAAGAAGAATCCACCATTGCAGGGACAGTCATAGCAAATTTGCAGGGTCTGACTTGGGGCACTTGGTTTTATACTGTTCTAAGACTGAATGTGTGCTCTATGTTGGTATATGAACTCTATGTTGGTATATGAGCTCACTGTCTCCCAATGAGCTTGTGCTCAAAATATGTCCCATGGGTGACTGAATTTGGTTATTCTGTGGAGTTCTGCAGAGTTCCAACTATCTTCCTGGTCTTTCTAAATGTTTTCTTTACCTGGAATACACTTTCATATTCCTGCCTTCTCTCTCCACTGGCTTCACCTGGCTGATCTACCACTTAGATCTCAGTTTATACATCACTGATAATCCCAAAACTGATTTAAATGACCCATCTATGTGAGTCTACAGCACCCTAAAGTTACCCTAAATGTGGCACGTATAACTCTGTAGTTCATCTATTGTCTTCATTCTCTGAAAAATATATTATTTGAGCACCAATGCCATAAACAACATTGTTTTACTAGGTAGGGAGGATATCAGATGAGAAAAGGGGGAACATGGAGAGGAACAGGAAGTAAAATGCATGTACACAATTGAAGAATGTGTAAAGTACTATGGACAAAATGAACCATTAAGAATGGCTTCCCTTATCACTGGCATTTGATAAATGAAAAGTAATGTACTAGAACAAAAGCAATGCACAGACAGCATTGTAAGTTTAGTGTAAGAGTAGCAATAGTGTGTATCACAGTACGTACTGAAGGAGCAGCATAGCAACAGACTCTGAGATAGAGCAGAATATTGCACATTTAAGAACCCAAAAGACACATATATTCCAGCATGTCTAATTTTGTTCATCATTTTGCTCCCAGTAAAAATAAAGTGGACATTTAAATGCATAGTTCTTACATGAACACATGAATGAGTAAGTGAGAATGAATTAGGAAGAGCATGCTGATAGAAGTAGCATCTGTAACAGTTTCCTTTGGCAGAAGAAGAAAGGGAGATTATTTTATTGGTTCTACTGTTATTGAGCAGTAATGATCCCCAGTAACCAAAGACGCCCCCCAGATGCGACATGTCTATGGTAATACCATCATGTGCTATTGTAGGTCTTTCTTTATGTTCTTAAAGATTTGTAAAAAGTCAACACTGTTTTCCCACAGATTCATTCAGTACATCACTTGCCATGTCATGTTACCATCAAAGGTATTACATTTAATGTACCCACACACATGAATAAACACAGACTTTTTGTGAGTTACCACAAATGCTTCCCTTATGAACATTATAGTATTATAATTATGTCATGAATTATAATAATGTCATGTATTGTAAAATGTCATCATTCCTATTTCTCAACACAACATCATATGTATGGCAAAATAGATAGTTAAATAATGAAAGCACATGTGAAATCAAACACATAACTTAACAGTCAAAGTTTCCCTTGCTCTGCATCAAGGTGAAAAAGTCTCAATAATTTTCCAACATAGAAACTGACAGATTCTGAAAGCTATGTTATATCAATGAGTAGTCTTACTTAAAAGAGATGGAGACTGATGGACAAATATAAGGACAAGAGGAATTCATCAACAAGAGGGTCTTCCAAAATCATTTTGAGACTAGAGAAAGGGGCTTGTAGCAAATAAAGAGTGAGTCAGAAGACTGGGGGAACAATAGCTTTCTTCCTACAAAGTAACAGTCTGGGAAGGACCCTCATGTCTCACTGCTGGTCATTGGAAGTTCCTACCAGCACTGCACTATAGCCGTGAATAAAGCTGAATGAAGAAGTTCCCAGCATAATTAAAGAATCAAATACTGAGCAATCAAGCAAACAAGCATAAAACAAAACAAGATATAATAAAGTTCTATTCTACCTGCAATTACAAAATCATATTGTTCACCACACACTCCCTCCAAAATGTCTATTGAGGTTCGGTCCAATGCTAACCCCAGGTTGGAACAAATATAACAGAACAGCACATGAGAATGATTATATTAAATAAGTGAGTATTATGCTTAGCATAGAATATTAGCATTCAAAATGCTTATGCATACTCAATAGTCTTTATCACAGGACAAAATATTACAATATACAAAAAAGTAAAGTTGAACAAAACGGATGAGCTATATATTTCAATTTGATTTAGTGGGCACTCTAAAATGTAAGCTAATTTTACTGGAAATCTTGCAGTATTTTAAAATATGGATAATGTCTTTTCATACAAAATACTTCAATAGCTCTCCCTTTACCTGCATTTGTTAATTGTTCTTTTGCTGTTTGTGTAAAGTGTTTCATATTTTATCACCTATATTAGCCAGGGTGGTCCATGTTGTGCTGCAATTATAAATAACTTCAAATCTTAGTACTGTTGCACAACAAATTTAAATTTTTCCATAGGCTATGTGCATATCTGGATAACTTCCAGATCCTAAATTGGACCAGACTCATGCCAGGTGCTTGTCATCCTACATTTCAATGAGCATCATGGCAGTGAGGAGAGAGCAAGAGACAAGAGCACAGAATATCAAATCCTTCTGCCTGGAGATAACACACGGTTCCTGTTCATATTTCACTGGCCAAAACAGGTCACTATGTTTTATGTAAATCTATGAAGGTAGGATGGCAAAACTTTCCAATGTCAGGAATAA
This sequence comes from Castor canadensis, assembly GCF_047511655.1. Taxonomy (NCBI): domain Eukaryota; kingdom Metazoa; phylum Chordata; class Mammalia; order Rodentia; family Castoridae; genus Castor; species Castor canadensis. Next base: position 34,771,701 of record NC_133394.1, on the reverse strand, counting down.
GAAGAGAAATTGACACTGGTGAATGCCTACACCACCATCAACTATGGAGTGGTCAATCAGTGTAGTGGCTTTCATAAAAACATACAAAATCCAAGTTTTTGAATAGAGGATTCTCTATTCAAAATAATCTCCAAGAACAGTTTTTCTTAAAATATTCTTTAATAGGCCATATATTTTATTAAAATTTAATAAATTTTAAGGAGAAAAAATGTTCTGCCCTTTAACAATTATATTTCTATAAAACTGTATTGATTGTCTCTTAGCTAATTACCTAACTCATCTCTTTTCCTCCTAAATGTTGTATCTTGCATTATTGCTTCTATAACAAATCCTCACAGAATTCCTGCAATAGACATTACATTCTGCAACTATCATACTAGTCCAGACCAAAACAAAAAATGCCAAACACCTGCATTTTAAGCTATCCTCTTAATTCATTTAAATGTTGGATGCATAGGTGTATTCCAAATCCACTGTTTTTAGTGTGTGCAACATTAAATATTTTTGAGTTCAGCAATTCAACACCCTTTACTGTATACGTATTACATAATGTTTTCCAATAAATATCCAATTTTGCACTAGGGATTTCAGGATGTGAACACTTCATTGCTGTGCAGTACACACAGGTCAAAAAATCAACTCTATGCAGCCACAATAGCAATAGTGCTTTAACTCAAAGTGAAACTCTGTGTGTGTGTGTGTGTGTGTGTGTGTGTGTGTGTGTGTGTGTGTGTGTGTGTGTTCTTAAGCAAATTACTCAAGAACATGGGAGTTAAGGAAAAGGGGATAAAAATAACCCTAAACTCTTAGCATAAAAAAAGTTACTTAGTTTACACTCCTGGTTTATAAAGAGTTTTTTTCATATATGAAAAAGAAATGCACAAACTCAGAATTAATTTGCCAAGGATTTCTCAAGTTAAATGGCATTATACAAATGAAAAACAAGCTTACTATAATATATCTAAAATTGATATCTGAAATTTTTTTTGAAGGTACTGGGGTTTGAACTCAGCACATTCAGTTTGCTTGACAGGTGCTCTACCCACTTGAGCCAAAATAAGATGGTTTTTAATGTCCTGACTGGCTTGGACAGTGATACTCTTCTTTATGCTTCCTGGATAGCTGGGATAATAGGCACCACCACATCTGGGCTGTTATTAATTGACATGAGGTCTTGTGAACATTTTGCCTAAGCTAGCATCCAACTGAGATCCTCCGATTTTGCATCCTAAGTAGCTAGGATTACAGACATGAGTCACCACACTCAGTTTACATAAAAAATATTTCAAATGATTCTTATTCTATATCTAAACTGTATATATGGAGAAAAGTCCTTTTCCCTTTTTTGGGCAGTATTAGGATTGAACTCAGGGCCTTGCAGTTGCTACACAGGCACTCTATCATTTGAGCCACCACACCAGCCCATTTTAGTTATTTTTTTGGATAGGGTCTCACATTTTTTTCCTGGACTGGCCTCAGACTACAATCCTCCTACCTATTCTTCCTGTGTAGCTGGGAATAATGATGTGAACCACCACACTTAACTTATTTGTTGAGAAGGGGTCTTGCTAACTTTTTGCCCAGGGTGTCCTAGGAATGTCATCCTCCCAATCTCTGTCTCCCAAGTAGCTCAGATTACATGTATGTACTGATCCAGAAAAGTCCATTTAAAGACTAACAATGTAGAATCACCTACAATCTAGAGAGGAAAGAAAGCTCTAAAGCTAGCAGCTGCCATAAGGCATCTACTGGTCTCCAGCAATATAGAGTTATAATACCAAAGCCACGTAAGAGAAAAGGAAAGGCTATCGGAATGTTGCTGAATGGGGCCTCAGCCATAGTTGTAATGTGATACATCTTCTGTGAGACAATAAGCTAGAAAAAAATCACTACTGCATGAGAGAACTCATCGAGGAAGCATGTACGCAATTATTGCACTTCTGGATGTCAGAGGTGGAGGGATAGAACAGCTGAAGAATTCTCTGAAATCTTGTAGATAGAAGTCACCTATTATGTAGTAATTATAGAGCTGAAATTATAATAATTGCATGATACAAAAAAAAATCCAAGGGAAGGTAACAAAGTGGCTCAAATGTGGAAGGAAGTCCATGTGGCTGGCAGAAGTTAGAAGAAAATCATCTCTGCAGGAAAATACACCCAATGAACCTCACAAATGCCAAGAATGGATTATGAAAAAGAAATCCAAGCAGTTCAATAATGAGGGAGCAGGCTAAAACTAGGATTACAAGAATAAAATCTCTTCTCAAATAAAACCCAGGATCTACTGGCACTGGGGCTGGATTACATCAAACATTTAAAGAACCAATGCTAATCCATCTCAAACTCTAAAAAATCAAAGAAAGGCAATAGTTCCATTTTTTATAAGATCAGCATTTCTCCAATGTCGAAATCAAAAAGACATTTCTTTACTGTTGTGCTGGATGGGGCACATTGTGTCATTTGTAAAAGTTCTTACAATATATCATACATATCATACTTCAATTCACTCCCTCTACCATTCTCCTTTAACCCAAAAAAAATACATTATAGTACTAAATGGTGAAAGAGTAAAATTATTTCATTCAAATTCATTAATAAAGGAGCCCACTACATTGCTGATGGTCAATATTTTACTGGAGATTCTTTCGAAGATAATATGGAAAAAAATGGGAGTCTGAGTATCATGAGTATTATAAAGGAATTTTAAAAATCCAATCACTAATTCCAGATGACATGATTATCTACCCAGCAAATCTAAGTGATTACACAGATAAATTATTAGAAAAAAAATCATAAATTTGAGCAAGGTTGTTGGTTACAAAACTCAATTGAATTTCTGTATAAGAACTACAAACACTCAGAAAATTCAATTTAAAAAAAAATACCTAGTACTATAGTAACACAATGAAACATAACTAGGAATATTTTTAATGGACAGGAGCTTCCTCAAGTAAATTATAACACTTTGTGAAAGTAATTAAAATCTAAACAATGGAAAAGATTATTCTGTTGGATGATGACTCTGATTCTTACATCCTGTTGGCCAAAACAAAATAACTAACTATAGCTAACATTAAGAAGGCTAGTGACCCAGGAGATCATAATTTTGATGTGGAGATGGAGGAAAGGGGGTAGGAGGGTAAATACTGCACACAAAAAAAGTGTACACATGTATGTAAATGCAAAAATGATATCTGTTGAAACTATTTCAGGAATGGGGGCAGGGGGATATAGGAGAATGATGGAGGGGGGTGAATGCAAGTATGATATATTTGACACATTGCAAGAACCTGTGTAAATGCCACAACATACCTCTATGCAGCACGATAATAAAAGAAAAGTAATAATAATTTTAAAAAATAACAATTTTTGTTTGCTTGAAATAAAGGTAGCTACATAGGGAGTTTCCTTGTGGTACTTCTATGTATATATGTTATTATAACCCCAGTTGGTTCATCTCTTCTATTTTTCTTCATTCTATCTTAATCCCTTCTTACAGTGGTTTCAGCCAGTTTAAGAATTCTATGTTCATTTTTGTATAGAGAATATATCAACCATATTCATCTTCTGAGTTTCCTTCTTTTATCCTACCCTTCTTATATGTGATCTCCCCTTAGTGTGACCAGTTTTTCACCATATTACTGTACTAGTATTAGGATTATATTTCACATGTAAGAGAGAAAATGTGGCTTTTGGCCTTCTGAGCCTGGCCACCTGCCCCCCTCTCTTCTCACCTCCTTGCCCTGCTTCCAGTCAGAACCTGTTTGGCCCTCTTTTTCTCTAATTTTATTGAAGAGAAAACATAAGAGATAATAAGAATAACACAGCATTTGGGGTAGTTTGAGGTAAAGATAGCTATACAGAGAGATTCCTAGCATTGCTTCGATGCACACCTGTATTATAACCCACATTGGTTCATCTCTACAAGACCTCTTCACTACTTCCTCATCCCCTTCCCATAGTGACCTCTGCCAGTTTAACATTACTATATTCACTCCTCTACAGTGAGCACATCAACCACATTCAAGTTTTAAGTTTCCTTCCCTTTCCCTATTACTCCCACGCATGGTCTTTCCTTAGTATGTGACCCATGTCCAATAATATTACTGCATTTACTTAGGTCTATAATCTTCATATGAAGGAGAACATGTGATTTTTGGCTTTCTGAGCCTGGCTAACTTTGCTTAAGATGATGTTCTCTAGTTCCATCCATTTACTTGTGAATGACAAAATTTCATTCTTCTTTGTGGCTGAATAAAATTCCATTGTGCATAAATACCACATTTTCTTAACCCATTCACTGGTAGTTGTCATCTCCCCCTTTTTGTTTTTGATTTTATTAATTTAGGTCTTTTTTTTCCTTCTCATTTTAGTCAGATTTGCCAGGGACTTGTCAATCTTGTTTATTTTTTTTCAAAGAGACAGCTGTTTGTTTTGTTGATTCTTTATTTCTGTTTTTTTTTTTTTCTTTTTGGTCTCAATTATCTTATATTTGTTGAGACTTACTTTGTGCCCTAAGATATGGTCTATTTTGGAGAAAGTTCCATGGGCTACTGAGAAGAATGTATATTGTGCTGTTGCAGGGTGGAATATTCTGTAGAGGTCTGTCAGGTCCATTAGATCTATGGTGTCATTCGGTTCTAGAATTTCTTTGTTCATTTTTGTCTGGATGACCTAACTACCGGTGATTTAGGGGTATTAAGTCTTCCACTGCATTGGAAGACTTTAATTGGACTGTATAAAAGACCCCACTGCATTGGGGTCTATCTGTGTTTTTAAGTCCATTAATATATGTTTAATGAAGTTGGGTACACAGACATTAGGCACATATAAGTTAATAATTTTTATTTCCTCTTAATTATTGATCCTTTTATTAGTATAAAGTGACCTTCTTTGTCTCTTCTAACTAATTTAATACTACTAATGTAAGTATTGCTACTCCTGACTGTTTTCGGGATCCATTAGCTTGGTAAATCTTCTACACTTTCACCCTAAGACTGTGTTTGTTTCTGTCAATAAGGTGGGTTTCTTGTAAATAACAGATTGTTGGGGCCCTTTTTAATCCAGTTTGCCAGATGGTGTCTTTTGATGGAGGAGTTGAGTTTTAAAAGGCAATAAATAGAAAGAGACATTTTACAGATGAAAAAATATGAAATTACAGTTTCTTTTTTTTTAATTTGTTAAAATATATTGCAGCCAGAGAGACAAAAGCAAGAGAGCATGTCACACCTTCATATTTGCAAAACTTAAAAAGTCTTACAATACTAGGTGTTGATAAGAATATGGAGAAATTGGAACTTTTACATACTATTGGTGGGAGTATAAATTATTACTTCACATTTGAAAACAGTTGGTAATATCTTGAAAACACTGTAAACTCTACTAATTTCAGTTAGATGTGTCTGAAACCAGGGACCAAAGCTAATGCCCTAATTTTTCAAGATCATTTCTAAAGTCCTTATTTATGACATTTACATTTTTGATCAAATAGTTTCACACAAAACTCTCTTGTCTGTGCTCTCCAAAAGACATATACATCACAGCATCTTTGTGTAAACAATTAGAAATACTCTATGTCTAACAAATGATGAGCAAATAAATAGGAATGATGAGCAGATAAATAGGAATTTCATAAAATGAAATGATGAATGAACTATATCCCTATGTACCCATATTAATAATGAGTAACTCTACCTCTATGTACTCACATTGGATAAATTAAAAGTATAACTTTGATTTAAACTAAACATAAGTTTCAGAAAATGCATAAAGCCAACACTGTTATATGAAATTCAGTATAATCAAGAAATTATGTCACTCATGGATCATTAATATATTATAAATTTATAAAGAAGACCAACAAAACAAGCACAAAATTCAGTGAGGAGTACACAGAGGTCTTGAAAAGCAATGCCATTTTTAATTTTTAAAAGTGTATCATGAGTACATAGGTATTTGCTGTATTAGTCTGTGTAACTTAGGGGTGTGTGTGTGTGTTCATGTAGGATATAAGGGTATAATTCCTTAGATTGGTAATATATGCCCTATGGACCACTGTCTTAAAATAAAAATGTTGTATACTTGATATTAGTTTCTTGGTATTATAAACCTAAGTGAAATACCTAATTAAGAGGCAGCTATGGACTGAATCTCAAGTAGGATACCAAGAGTCACCAGTGTAAGCTCCCCTCACATTTCATTAGGTAAATTGTTCTGTCCTGGTCTGCATGTCTCCACATTGCATAGGGTGGTCTGCTTTGGCCAATTTAATTTTCTTTTTTTGGTGGTACTGGAGTTTAAGCACAAGTCTTCATACTTGCTAGGCAGGTGCTCTACCACTTAAGCAACTCTACCAGCCCTTTTTTTGTGTTGGGTATTTTTGAGATAGGATCTCACAACCCAGACTGGCCTCTTCATTTCATTTTCCCATAGCCATCATTTCTGAACTTCACTCATGATGTGCACCAACTCATCCCTAAGAATGATGATGAAATTATGCTGCAACTTCCCTCTCATTGGGTGCACCATGTAATTACCTCACCATCATCTTTTCTCCACAGCCATTCAGCAAACACCATAATGCTACAATCATAACCTCTTTGATATTCTCAGCATAGGGCCAATATTAGGTCACAAACAAATGTCTTACTGTGTTTTGAATAGCAGAAATCTTGTCAGATGCAAGTCTCTAATGCTAAATTCATTGTTAAATCTATTTCATTTTGATTTATTAAACAAATATCTTTTTAAAAATACATAGTATTATTAAAGCCAAATAAAACTATTTTATTAGGAAAAAAATAATTCCTTTGATTTTAGAGCAAAACTTTTCTTGAAAGAGGAGCCCAAGAGGAAGAATTCGATTACTATTGCCATCTTTGCAAATATTGTGCCCTACTATTCCAGACACAATTTTATTTGTTTGCAATCTATGAATTATAGAATAGATTCCTGGCATTGTTGTATGCATGACCCAGTAAACACCAATATTTCCATTTTTCAGTTTCTCTAGGACACTCATAATAGAGTTATCACTGAATCTAGCTGTCTAGATCCACCTTCTTAATTCCAGTTAACTGAAGTATCTGCTATATGATTAAAGTCCCAATGGGAAAAACACAAATTGAGAAGTCTTACACTGTAATGGATTAATTTATAAAGGTATTAAAGCCAATAACTCCTCTTTCCACTAATTGGTACCTGTAAAGTTTTTCTTTTGACTCTCAGGATTGGTTCCCTAGAAAAACTCCACATTAAATCTCATCTTGCTTTAAAAAGACAACATTAACCAAGCAAACATTACACTTTCCCGAATAATTAAATCTGTCACATTGCAACTGACACTCAAACAAGCTGAAAGATGCAGCTCAGTAGAATTCACTCAATGACTTCTTGCCATACATCTCCCAAGCCTTCTTTGAATAGTGGAATATAAATACCTGTAGCACTGATGGGTCTGTAAAAGCAGTCATTTCTAGGAAAGGGCAGAACAGCATTACATTACTTGGACTGGTTTTCAGCTAAGGCATCCCTAAGGACTTGTAGGAAGATTAAGAAGCTATCACTATCACAAACCTGACTTTTACAAGTATCTGTGCTACTCATTTGCCCACATACAATGTGTTGTATAGTTAGAACACTGTGATAATTGATATTCCTATTTTTGCCACATTAAATTCAAATTTTCAGATCATGATAAAGTTATATGAGCATATTGATAGAATACAGCCACTCTATCTAGAAGTAAACATTCAGATTAAAAAATTTTAGTGAGGTTGATTAAATCTGTTCCAAATTGTTTCAGCTTCAAACACATGGATGTGTAAGTATAAGTGTTTAGAGATAAAGGCAATGTTTAAGAATATTAGGGTGTTATCTATCATTAATGCTAGATCAAGGAGATGGATAGAAGGATCTCTGATTGTTTATATCCTTATTATGCTATGCATCCCAATGAACAGCAACTGGAAAGGAAAATAAACATTGAAAGCAGATCTGGGATCCTTTACCTTTTCATTCTGAACATAAAATATATTTCAATAAATATTCCAATGTGTAGATGGAGATTAATTAATAGACCCAATGGCAAATACACAGAATCTGATGATGGACTAGAAAACCCCTTACAATATTTTCTATGGATAGGATATAAAACTAAGGGTTAAAGGGAAAATGTGTACAGTAATTTTGAATCTGTTTGCATTTTTCTAAAGGGATATAATATTCAGAGCTAGACAAAAATGCTACTCTTTCTATGTGCATGTTTACACTAAAATACAAAACTGTCACTTTTTTAATAAAGAGAAAGCCCTACATTTAGAAATCCAGGCTGTTTATCAGCACTTTGTGCCAAGAAACAGAGCTCAACATGTGTTTAAAGCAAGCTCACTTTTGAGAGTTCAGAGTAACCCAAGGCCAGACAGCCTCTTGAGAATCAGCAGAGGGAGAAAAAAACACAAGTGCACAGGCCATAAGAGGAGACAGAGGAGGAATGTGCTCTCTGTTTTTGAGGAAGGGCAAGGAAGGCTGTGTGATTGGAATAAAGAAGGCAAAGGGAGAGCTTTAGGAGGATTTCTTAGGCTGTGACAAAAGCATAAATTGTATCTTGGGTAGAATGGTAAGTCATCAACACGAATAGGATGATACAACTTAAAATGTGCAAAATAAATCAAATGTTCAAAGTAGTCATTAATTATGAATTTCCTGAGTAAAAAGATTATAAGTTTTCCTTCTACTCATGTCATGTATATAATCAAAATTAAACTTTGATAGCTAGAGAATTATAGAAATTCAAATGAAGAGAGGATACAAGTCATGCAAAACAAACCCTACAGAATCACATAAATGAAAGACAAGACCATAGAGATCATACAGTGTTCAGATAAAACCCAGTACCTGTGTATGAGGTCCAGCTTCAAGCTTTGATGGGACCAAAGAAAGAGGCAGACACTCCCAGGATTGCATAGAGTACAATATACTGGGGACTCACTGATAAAGTGTGGTCCTAGGCAGCCAGAAGAGCACTTCAATCCCCACAATTGGGTCAGAAGTAGGGAGGTTATAAGTGACTTTTCATCCAGTCCAGGATGTACCTGTTTATCTCAAACTATTATCACTGACTGTAGGCACTTTCCTGTTACTGAGGGCACCAGAGTCCACTGCATAAATCTTCACATACCACCCTAGTGGTATTGCTAATTTATAGTTTTCTGGGAATATATATGGGGAATATTGACCAGGGCTACTCAGAGACCATCTTGGTGATTACGACTCAAGATGTCTACAGTCATGTCAAGCTGAATCTCTGTGTCTGTTTGTGCTTTCCTATTTGATGAGCTCTTGATGCATGAAGAGTTTTCTATGATGCTTTTGGAAGTTTTAAAATTGAATGAAAATTGAATTTGGCTTTTTTAAAATGTTTATCTTTACAGATATCTTGACAAGAAGATATAAAACTGTCATTCTTTTAATAAAGAGAAAGTGAAGGTTAGGGATAAGTAATATCACCAAAGAGATCCAAGAAAGAACCATAGAATGAAGCCAAATCATCCTCACTATAGAAAATGAATCATGAGTCAGGAGAGCAAACTTCTGTCTTCTTTAAAAAGAAATATAAATACATAATATACCAGTTGAGAATGTAGTAGCAAGTCTTGCTTATATCTGTCATAATTCTTTCTTTGTATGATGTTAGGCAGTTTATCTCTGTATTACACTCCCATCTGGAAAGAAGGATAATAATTCTCATCTGTTTCACTGAGGTACTTATGGAAATGAATTAATTAATGTGGATGAAGTATTCGGAAGATGAAATGTATGGAATAAACTTTACACATTAGCAGTGACTATGCATTTAAAATAATTATTAAAACAAATAACAAAAAGCTATACTGTACCACGGCATTTCACTGTCAATTACCTCTTCTCATATGAATTTACATTGGATTTAAAGTAATAATGCACGTTATTGAAAATAGGAATAAATTATTAGGTACTTGTATGAATAATCAATTGTTAGAAAAATGAATTCTTCCAGTCACACAAATGAGGGAAAACATTTAAAATGTAGTCCTAAGCAGCCACACGACCAGTTCAATCCCCACAATTGGGTCAGAATTAAGGAGGTTATAAGTGACTTCATGCAGTCCAGTGAGCTTAGGTGATTTAAAAGCATTATTATTGACAAAATAAAACAATAATATTTAAGTACCAGTGTCAGAAATAATAAGGCTTTAGTCATATGCTTATCTTAATTTTTGCTTATAATTTCACATTTTTCATGACATTTGAGAGTGAAGAAAATTGCAAAAATAGATTGTAGTGAATTTCACTATGCTAGGGAATTATGTAGCTTGTATTTGAAGAGATGGGTTTTTGTTTAGGAAAATACCTTGGTGGTAGCTTTGGTTATGAAAGAAACCTTTAATGAATTGTCTTAAAGGAGAACACAGAACAAAAGGAGGATGGATGTCAGGAGAAGAGAGATGAGAGTCCAGAACACAATAATAATAGTAACAAAGAAGTGAAGGAGATGTGACAAATACTTGGAAAGAAAAATAGGCCCAGTGGGCTGCATGTGAGACTCAAGAGGTGGAACACCTGCTTAGCAAGCTTGAGGCCCTCATTTCAAACCCCTGAAATGCCAAAAGAAAATAGGCCAAGTAACATAGTAGGAAGCTGTAGTCATAGAGTCCCATAATAGTAGGTATTACTGTGAACTCTTTTAAGAAAAATTTTAAATTTTGTTTTCTCTATTATGCAATAGTACATAACCTCTCCTGTAGCATGTATCCCATCACTCCCCATGAAAAAAGTCCAGAAGAATTCATACTGTATCCTGAGCTCCCCTGTGCTTTTGGGAAATTATAGAGAAGAGCTTGTGGTCCAGTTGTGTGATGACCTTGAAGAGCTCAACTACACTTTTCATGACTGCATCAAGACCTCCATGACCATGTTGGAGCCCAGCATTCCTCCAAATAAAAACACCAAATGCATGACAACAAATTCAATGACATGATCACAGATGGATTAGTCATTAGTCCATCAAAAGGTCTTGTTGAAAAGAAAAAAATTGAGTAATCTTAAGTGCATTCCTTGAAGTAAGACCCAAATGACATATATAGGTTTACTATAGAATCCCCCAAATTTTATGTACCTGGGGACAAAAAATGGATTCATCTTGAGAAGGTTACTAATTTTTCAAAGCTTGGTAGTATAGAAACTCTATTGGAAGTGACAGGCAAGTTGTGGAGGACTATTTAACTTAATATTCTATGCATGATTAACAACTGTACAGGTAAAAGATTTAATGTACTAGATAATATTTGCATGATCAATTAATTTACATAGGTAAATAGTTCAATTTGTTATGGACTTCAGATGATTTAAAATACATGCAAATGTACATGAAAACTATATCTTAATGTACAATTAAACATTTATGCATCATGTAAATTAAAGCATGTTTAGTACTAGCACATTAAAAATGGAAAAAGGTACATGATGCACAAGATATACCTAGTGTTTAAGGTTTATTTATTTTCTTAATACTCATGTACTACTTAAGAGGGATTAGTTTGTCTTAATTAGAAAAAATGGGGGCTATTTTAAATAGAATTTCAACTTTGGGTGCTGATGGTGAGAAGCACTGTCCATTTTTGGTTTATAAAATCAAAGTAGTTAGTATTCTACAAGGACTCTTCACTAAGAAGCTCATTCTTGATTGACCTTGCAAATGGTATTAGTATGTGAATGTGAATAATAAGAAAATATAGGATAGGAAATATTTGCTTAATATTAATAAAAGGGTGTTCTACCAGATGACTTCTGATTCATTTGAGTATAAAAAGGTCAGCTACTAGGATTCAGAATAATCATTAGCTTAATGGTCAGAATATTATGTTTTATTTTTTAGATAAATTAAGTATTAGAATAATAGCTATGGCTAAGATTGAAAGCACTGGATTTAACTGCCTCCTAGTTTATTTGAGATAGAGCATATAATTCTGTAGGCACATAGGGAGTATCATTCTGGTTTGATATGAGGTAGAGTATCTAAGAGGGTTTGCTGGAATATAACTAGCTGGATCTCCTAAAAACAAAGTGGAGATTAAGACTAAGGCAAATAGAATAGTAAGAAAATAATTACTAGAATATCTTTAGCTGGATAGTGAAAATGAAATGGAATATCATCTGAATCAGATTAGACCTCTGGTGGATTGTTGCAACCTGTTTCAAAGAGAGCTAAGAGGTTCACAATAACTAAGGATGGAATACTATATCATAAGAAAGCAGAGAGAGAAAAATCATTTCAAGATTGCCTTGTCAACTGAACCCCCTCCCCTCAGTTTCATTCCACTAGTGCTGATATATGAAATGATACCTAGAATGATTACTAGTAAGTTTGTAATTACTGTTGCTACTCAGAAAGAAATTTGAACTCATGGCAAAATATAGCCCAGGAATGTTGCAGCTATCATCATGAATAGTAAGATAAATTTAATATTTCAGATGTCTATAAAGATATACCAGTCATGGGTAAATAAGCAGATAAAGAATATGGTCTGTTAACATGGAAATATCAGATAATTTAGCCATATTTTTTGTCTTGGCAGATATGCCTGATGTAAAACAGTACAGTCATTATATCTGATATATAGCGTGTGACTAAGAAAAATCTTGCAGTGACTTGCAACACTAGGCAAATTCTTATTAGAGAACCAAATTTTTACCATGCAAAAATGTTTGATTGGGCTAGTAGATTCATGAACGAATGATTGACAATTTTGGTTAAGAAGTGGATTTTAAAATATTAGTCATTAAAGTCATCATAGTTGAATTCCAACAATGATTTTTCATGTCATTATTCATAGATTATATTTGAAAATTATGACATATACTGTATTTTAATTGAGTATTATTTTTATTATAGGTTTTACAGGATTTTTTTTCAAAACCTTGACCTATTTATGGTAGCTTAGTGTATAATTTATTTTATGAATTACCTTTAAATTTTGTCATTATAAATGTAATATTTAGAGTTGACAGTGTTTTAATTTATTTAAGGGGATATGGGTGATGTTTAAATATACCACAATAGCTATTAAATAATCCTCTGAGTTTCTAGTATTGTGATTTGGGTGTTTTATTACTGTATACTGACAAATTTATTTATGATTATGAGATTAATAAGTTATGATGATATGGATATTATTATTGATTAGAGGTTTGGGTATTTTTGAGGGTAAACAGGTTGACTTTCATGAAGATAGGTTCAGCAGCATTCTATATTTGGAGTAGTTAACCAGTGGTTGCAGCTGGTTAGTCTTTCTTAGTATCTTTGTTGTTATTGAGATTATTTAAGGAAATTTGAAGAATAGCTAGTAAAAATGAAATAAAACAAGAGAGGAAAAATTTTGTTAGCTGTTTTTGGTCATTGAAGCTATGTTTTAGAAGTAAGAAATGTTTGGGGAAAATTTAATTTTTCTAGTCAAGTTAAGCCTAATAAAAGTGATGGTATATTTTGCTTTGTTGAAAGGTTTAGATATGGTGTGGACAGTGAACAAATATTAGGAAGAAACTTAGATTTTGGAATTTTAAATATGTATATAGAAGATTCAAGTTTAAGATTATGTATTTTTAAGTTGAGTTCCACTACTGTACTAAAGTCTGAGATATTTACAGTGAAAGTTTTAGGTAAACCTTGGGGAATAGCAATGGGAGTAAAATTCTGAATTTTTTTTAATCTAGCAAAAATTATGATTGCAAAACACTTAATTGCATTAATTAAGAAGAGGTTACTTTCATCGATGTGGACTCAAGTTGAAAATTAAGGTTATCCTGGAATTATGGAAAAGTGATTCAAGTAATATAGACAGCAGTTAAGGAGGTGGCGATAAATGTGACTAAGAGAGCTCAGGTATTGGTGTAGGATGTGATTTTGGATTCAATAATTCATCTAGATCTCTCTTCAGAAAGTCATGCTTTTAAGTGCCAGACTTCTTATAATGAGTTGAGAAGTGGCAAAGGTTATAGCTTTAAATAGTCCTGTTGTTTTTTGAATGTCTTGTTTACCATTAGAGTAGTGGATAATGGATCCAGAGCATATAAATAACATAGCTTTAAGCATGTGTGGATGTGGAGAAATGCTAGGTATGGTTTCTTGATGCCAATCATAATTATTATGAGATGTTAGTTAGTTTGAGATACAAAATGCAATGATTTTATGTCAAATTTATATTAGGAAAAAGATTGCTGTGAATAAAGAAGCAATGCCACCTCAGCATGATGTTAGTTTTTAATTGTTTTATTGCTTTCTGTTAGTGAGTAAAAGCAGATTGGTAAGAAAGTTCTTGCTAGGACTATTGTGCTGAGGTGATGTAAAACCAGTACTGGAGCAGGGCTGATAGTGACCATGGGTGAAGACCAAGTTGGATAGATTTACCAGTCTCTGCCAGGAGAAGCCCAAATAATGAGAGTTCATCAGGGTCATGTATGAAAATTCTTTGAAATTCTTACATGCCTGAGCATTTTTAAAAGCATGCCATTGGTACTACAAATCACATCTCAAACACAATTATCTAACATTTCCTGGAGGGCTTCTACATTTATGTCTGCTCATCCATCTCATCATCTCAGAAGTTAAAATGATATGATCCTTACCCCTTCTCGTGTTATTAATAGTTGGAAGAGGCTATTGCCAGTAACTAAAGTTCAGATGATAATAAGAAATAGAAATAAAAAACCAGTTAATGTTTGGGTCTGAGTGTTATATATCATATTGAAAATTCTATGAAACTCATGTCGTGAAAAGTATTGTCGGTACAAATATTACTGAGAAACAATCTAAAACTAAGTGCCAGTTTTACAGTTTGAATTAGTATTCAGTGTTGGGTTTGGCCTGAAAAAATAAATAATATGGTTAGAGTTAGGCTGCTAAACAAAAGCATATGAGATAAAAGCTGTTATATAGTAAGAGTAGAAGATGTCTTTGTCATCTTAGTAAAAATTGTGGTAATTATTGATGTGATGAGTGAAAATATGATAAAGCTAGGAAATAAATTTATTATTTTTATTTGGAGTTGTGCCAATTTTTTGGTTCTTAAAGCCAACAGACTACTTCTATCCTTTCAAAGCTAAAACAGCCAGATTGTTATATATGGGAGCATGAGCTAGCAGTTCTTCCATATTGTCTTTGTGAATAAGGACTTGTAGGTTTCTATTATTAGGTTCACAATGTAATATTTTGTTTAAACAATATTTAAAGTATGAGTCTTAGAATAATGTTGGAGCTAGATGATAGAGGAAATAGAGATAGACATATAAATATTATTTTTCCATGTGAAGGATGGATTGATGTTGTTAACATGTAAGTTTTCCTTGTTGCATTGTGATTAATATGTATAGGGTACAAGGTTATAATTGATATAGTAAATCCTATTAGAATCATAGTAAAACTATATCATGAAAATAATTACCAATTGTTCTCCAAGTAGATTGAGGGTTGTTGATAAGGCTAGGTCTTTTAGACTAGCCATGTTCCATTAATAAAGGACATGCCATTTGTCCCCTGCAAGCTAATAAAACAGTTTGGCTATGAATTCATTCATAGCTTGAGTTTATGAAACATAATAATATTAATGATGTGAGGCTGTGGGCAATATTTGAGGCAGTAACACCTATAAAACTTTATGGTGTTTGGATAAGAATGTCTAAAATTACTAGTGCTATGTGACTTCTGGATGAATAAAC
Organism: Castor canadensis; assembly: GCF_047511655.1. Classification (NCBI taxonomy): domain Eukaryota; kingdom Metazoa; phylum Chordata; class Mammalia; order Rodentia; family Castoridae; genus Castor; species Castor canadensis. Next base: position 34,755,951 of record NC_133394.1, on the reverse strand, counting down.
AGTAAGTAACTTTGTTCATTTGATGTAAATCAATAGCTTTCATTATAATTATTCCTCATAGTAGAGTTTGGGATACAAATTAATGCTACAAGTAGTGATATTCAGCTACTCAGTATATAGAATAGGAAATAAAGTCCTGTACTTAATCATTGTGTTTGATGTCCCCATCAGGCAATAATAATTAGAGTTGGATTGGTGTTGCTTAAAAGAAAAGGTAAAATAGGATTAGTTATGTGGTGTTAATTGTCATCACTAAGAATATTTATTCAACTCCATAGAACTGCCAAGAAAATAAAAATACTTCACTCAAATGATAGAGGGATTGCCTAGCAAGTGTAAGGCTCTAAATTCAAACCCTAGTATTGTCCAAAAAAATAACATTTATAGAAAAATTAATATTGAGACATAACATTTTTACATGTATTTCATTCCTTGGAGAGGTCATGTTGACTTGTTTTAAGTTGTTTATTGGGGAATGTGGCTAGGACTTTAGTATCTGAAGAAGGTAGAGGGTTGGTATGAGTCAGAGAAAAAGATCAGTAAGAAGTTTGGGCTCTTTCCACTAAGCTGGTTTTTCAATAAAGTGGCTTAAGAGGAACAGACTAATGAAACTGGGATATGCATAGGTGCATTAATTCAGATTAGTGAATTTTTAGAGTATCATGTTATAAATATAAACATTATTGTAAGGGTAATAATTTTTAGCAATGGAAGAGGTTTAGGTTTTTGCACATAGACAATATTATTCGATATCATTAGTACTAGTGGTAAATCTTGAAGGTTGAAAATATTAGTGAAATCACTGGTATTATGGTAAATAGGTTAAAGTGGGTATTTAAAATTGTAATGGTTGCTACAAAAATAATGATAATATTATGTCTTTTAAACATAGTAATGAAAATATTAGATGTGATTGGTAAACTAATAGCCCTATTAAAGATTTCATATTAGTTAGAATAATGTTAATGTAAGTTGAAGAGATGATGGCAGTTATGAATTGTTATAATTTATTGAGTCTAAATCATTTGTTTTAACTTAAGCTAAGTATCATACTCAATTTATTCTAGTACTTTTTTGATTCATTCATTGGCTAGGACTAAGGCTAGGATGAAGGTTAAATTTAGTGTGATAGTGAAAGTTTTAAGTTGTTTATTTGAGATGTTCATGATAATGGTAGTAGTTTTAGATTGAATAGCAATCTAAAAATGTCTATAAAATATCAATATCAACCTGTGGCTTCCAAACTGAAGTGGTAGTTAGATATGAAGAGGAATTTTTTTAGGGGGTGTTGAACTCAGGGCCTCCCATTAGCTAGGCAGGTGCTTTACCACTTGAGTCACTCCACCAGCCCTTGAAGAGGAATTTTAATTGGCATAAGAAACCAGTGATAAGGTAAGTAGAGACAATGATAACAAACATTCAATGGAAGCCTGCTGCTATAAAGAATGTTAAGCCATAAACACTAATGAAAATTGTGAAGGATGTTTTGAAATACTCTGAGGTGAAGACTAATTTTAAATAAATGCCTAGTGAGATTGTGATTAAAAGGGCTTGAAGATTCAAGATGGCAACTAGGGTGCAGAACAAGAAAATGTGAGCTCTGTGACTCCAAAACCTTGCTGAGACACTGGAGCTACACTTGGTTGAAATAAAGCACCTAGGAGAATCAAAACCTCAACACTCTGAACCCTTAGCCCATAGAAAGCTCCTCCACACCACATTGAACTAAGAAAACAGGTGGGCTCCCACACCACCAGACACTGGCTCCAAACCTGCTTGGGAGACATTCAGCAGACCAAATAGGTGAGCACCATGTATCACACAGTATTCCCCCATCCAGCCTTGGGATAAACCAACATAGCCTACTGGGCAGACTGACTATCCTCCCCCCTCACAAAAAAAAAAAACAAAAAACCTGAACAATAAACAATGAACTGAAAATTAGCACACAGTGGAGAGGGTGAGAACACTGAAGGCACACCAGAGAAGGGGAGAGAGGCAAGGAGCTAATCTCCACACAAGCTATCATAAACAAATGGCTGGAAAGGCAGGAAGGCCAACACTGGGTGGGTGATTGCACAAAGCTCATCTCCTGAGTCACTGAACAACAGCCAAAGTCAAATGGCTCTGCAAAATTGAAAAGCACACAGCGAACCATCACAATACACTGACAGCAAGGGGAAGGCTGACGGATCACTGACCTTGCCCCAGAGAAAGGGAGCAAGGCAAAGAAATAAACTCCCAGTAAACAAGCACAGTGAAAAGCCACCTCCAAAGCAGGACACCTTGTGGACTACAAAACTGATCTCCTGAACCTGAGGACAGCATGCAAACTTAAACTACAACACCTCACTGAGGGAGGAGCTGACCAAGCAGCTGTCACTGAAAGATGGAAGAAAAAAACACTACCCACAAGCCAACCACCTGGCAAGACTGTGACAGAGATTCTGTTTAAATACCAACACTACAATTGGATGCTGGAGGAGTCACACCAGCACTTAAACTAAGACTGAAATTCTATTGTTCCTGAACCTGGAGGGTTTTTTTGTTTGTTTGTTTGTTTTTGTTTCTTGTTTGTTTGTTCATCTCTCCCCATTGATTTATTTGGGTTTTTTTGGATTTTTTTGTTAGTTTTATTATTGTGGGTTTTCTATTTTCACTTTTACTCCTATTAGTTTTTTTCTCTTCTTTCCCCTATCCAACAACTTATTCTGCCCCCTCTCACCCACTCTATTCCCCCAGCCCTCACCTTCCCCTCCCATTCTCCCCTAACCTGTCACCAGACTACCCCTCCCTCCTTCACACTCATCACCCACTGAACAACCTACTATACCAACTTTATACAACCCCAACCCCTACAATCCCTAACACAAACACCCTCTTCTACAACAACAGAAATACACCCAAACACACACAAGGACCACAAAAACAGCAGCCCCCACACTGCTTTCCCCACTCACCCACTCCACCTCCCATCCCTACCTTTAGTGCCACCCTATCCAACTCCCCAAATTTTTATAGCTAGCATTACAAACATTAACCCTCCAACTCCAACTGCTTATATATATTACCACCAGGGGATCTTCTATATAACACATAAACTACTGGTTGGGTATTAAACCTGTGAATTAGTCAATACTAAATTACACCCAGACCAGGGACAGAAATAACACACACACACTTAGATAAAAACCCAATACAGCCACAAAATAAAAATTAAATCAAGGGAAAGAAAACAGATGACTAAAACCACCAACTAGCCTATCAAGAACATATTTGCACAGTACCAAGTGCAGTGATGGGAAGAAGAAAAACAAATGAAAACCATTCTTCCTGCCAAAATAATTTAACACAGGATTCAGAGGGAAATGAAGAAAACAGATACCTAGTTCCAGACTCCAGCAAAACAAAGATAAATGACACAAAGGACCCAATGATGTCCACAAGAACATCCTCAAAGAAGAAATCCTGCTAAGTAATCACTGAGACTTTCATGGATATGATACCAGACATGGTTAACCAAAATGTACAAGAGACACTCAAAAAAATTTCAAGACACCAAAAATAAAGACTATGAGAAGACACAGAAACAAATAAATGAACTCATAGTAGCCCTAAATAAATACCAAAATGAAACAGAGAACACTATAGAGAGATAAATGAATTAAAGATGAAATAGACAATATTAAAGAGGAAGTGACCATGATATGGAAAACCTCAGAAAAAAGAATGAAACAGAAACACAAAACACAGTGGAAGGCCACTCCAGCAGACTAGAACAAGCAGAAGACAGAATCTCAGAACTTGAAGATAAAATGGAAATTAAAGGAAAAACTGAAGAGCTATTTGAACAACTCAAGACCTGCAAAAGGAATTCTAGAACTAAATCACACCATAGATCAAATGGACCTAGCTGATGTCTACAGAACATTTCATCCAACTTATACACAATATACATTCCATGAATACTCAAGACAATACTCAGCAAATAGAACAATGTTGGAGGTATCACAATACCTGACTTCAAGCTATATTACAAAGCAATAGCAATAAAAACAGCATGGTACTGGGACAAAAACAGATATGAAGATCAGTGGAACAGAATAAAGGACCTGGATATGAGCCCACACAGCTATGGCCACCTTATTTTTTACAAAAGCACCAAAAACATACGATGGAGAATAAACAGCCTCTTCAACAAATGTTGCTGGGAAAAGTGGTTATCTGCCTGCAGAAAACTTAAACTACATCCATGTTTATCACCCTATACTAGTATCAACTCAAAATAGATCAAAGACCTTAATATTAGACCCAAAACTCTGAAGTCAGTACAGGAAAGAACAGGGAACACTCTGGAAGCAATAGGTGTAGACAAGGACTTCCTCAATAGAACCCCAGCAGTTCAGCAACTAAGAGAAAGTATGGACAAATGGGATTACATAAAATTAAAATGCAAATCAAGACCACACTAAGATTCCACCTCATCCCTGTTAGAGTAGCTGTCATCAAAAACACTACCAACAACAGGTGTTGGTGAGGATGTGGGGAAAAAGGAACCCTCATACACTGCTAGTGGGAATGCAAGCTAGTGCAACCACTCTGGAAAACAATATGGAGGCTACTTAAAAAACTAAACATAGATCTACCATAGGATCCAGCAATCCCACTCTTAGGAATATACCCAAAAAAATGTGACTCAGGTTACTCCAGAGGCACCTGCACACCCACGTTTAATGCAGCACTATTCACAATAGCCAAGTTATGGAAACAGCCAAGATGCCCCACTACTGACAAATGGATTAAGAAACTGTGGTGTTTATACACAATGGAATTTGAGTCAGTCATGAAGAAGAATGAAATCTTATCATTCGCAAGTAAATGGATGAAACTGGAGAACATCATCTTAAGGGAAGTTAGTCAGGCCCAGAAAACCAAAAATCATATGTTCTCCCTCATATGTGGAATTTAGAGCTAAAACACATGCAGTAATATTATTAGACTTGGGTCACATGCTAAGGGGAGAACACATACAGGAGGAAAAAGGATAGGTAGGAAATCCAAAACTTAAAAACGTTTGATGTCCCTACTGCAGAGGAGTTAATACAGCAACCTTAAAACAACAGAGGTCACTATGGGAAGGTGGCTTTGAAGTAATGAAGAGGTCAGGTAGAGAGGAATCAATTTGTGTTGTAACACACTTGTGCATGGAAGCAATGCTAGGAATCTCTCTCTATAACTATCCTTATCTCAACTAGCAAAAACGCTGTCTTTTTTATTATTGCTTATGTCTTCTCTTCAACAAAATTGGAGAAAAGGGCAGAACAGGTTCTGGCTGGAAGCGAGGGAAGTGGGGGAGAGAGGGGAGGTGCAGGGGTGAGAAATGCTCCAAACAGTGTATGCACATATGAATAAATGAATAAAGAAAAAAAAAGGGGCTTGAAGTATATATTTGCAGTTACTTTCTAGTAGGCAATGGAGGGCTGAGATCATCATTTGAAGGGGTGGGATGGATATTTCTTGTGATAGAAAGTAATCTAATGATGCTTTTGACAAGCTTTAAGAATTTTGAGGGGGGATTTCCAAGATGGCTGCTAGAGGTAGGAAGCAGAAAGTGAGCCTCCTATAGTGAAATCTTGGAGAGATGCTGGAGACACACTTTTGCAGACATAATCACTGAGAAAAGGCATAACTTCGACCCCTCCACATCTCCAGCCGGTGCAGAGAATCTCTACCTCACATTAAATGGAGAAACGAAGAGGGCCCCCAGGGCCACCAGTGGCCGGCGCCCATACAGCTTGGGAAGACCCGGACCAGGTGAGCTTCACGGTACTGCGGTACCCCCACAGACAAGCATAGGCCAAAGCAGCATAGCCCCCTGGACAGACTGACCTCCACCCAGGGAAAAAAAGAGAAACTGAATAATAAGCAATAAGAACAATTAAGACATGCTGGAAAGAGGGTGGGGCGCCCTGAGCACTGAAGATTGGGGGAAGGGAACCCTTCCCGGGACTGTAAATAAACAAGCCGGGCAGGCAGGAGAGGCTCTGGGGGGAGCGGGGTGCGCGCCCAGCAACCAGGAGCGGGGAAGCTTGTGAGAGTGGCAGAGGGAGAAAAACTCCACAGAAGAGGAGGGAAGACCCACTTCCACTGTAAATAAACATGGTGGCCAGCAGGAGCAGCAGCACCGCCCAGTAATCAGAAGCAGGAAAGCTTGTGAAAGTGGCAGTGGGAGGAAAACTGCACAGGAGTGGGGGAAGACCCACTTCCCATGTGAGCTGTAAATAAACACGCAGGCCTGACAACGCAGGGACAGTGTCACCTTTCCCAGTGCTTGGAAAGGGGAAAGCCTGTAGCAGAGGCTCCGGCATAGGAGAACTCTGAACAAACAAAGCCTGTGGGACCAGGTGAGTGCTAGCTCACCCCAGAGATCTGCATAAATAATGCCGCCAGCTACAGCAGGCTGAGAGCAGGAGGCAGGCAAACCACAGTTGCAGATACGTCAGAACCATCAGACTCTTTTTTTTTTTCTTTTTCTCCCTACCTATGATGAGAGAACAACTGAATTACACCTGAAACTGTATTGCATTTGAACTTGGGACACTTGGTGGGGCTTTTTGTGTGTATGTGTCTGTGTGTGTGTGTGTGTGTGTGTGTGTGCATAGTTTTGGTCTACTTTATGCATCCCCTTTGATGAGACAACAACAGAACAACATCTGAGGCATCATCTCCAGGACTGGAGACTGACACGGACACCCAAATTATTAAGACTGAAACTGCATTGCATATAAACTTGGAAGTTTTAAGGGTTTTTTTTGTTTGTTTTTTTTTAATTTTCTATTTTCCATTTTATTTTAATTCATTTTTATATATAGATATTTCTTTCATTTACTTATTTTTTATTTTTTTTATCTTTGATTTTCAATCCTCTCTCTGTCTCTCTAAAGTCTGTTCAGCTTACTGTCAATTAGTACACTAATGCTGCCTGTTTATACCTTTGAAACTTTCTTGTCTGAAACCTTGTTCTGTTTTCTCCCTCTTGTCTGTGTATTTCTTTTCCCCTTTTCTTTAACTTCTTGCATTCCATCTCAGCTCACCCTTCCATTCTAAATATTACCATTGTTATTATTACAAGCTAGAAAATACTTAATTGCACACAGTACAGGGACAGTAACAACACCAAAGACAATGACAGGAAGACAGAAAAAACAGGGAAACCAGTTTCCCCACAGCAAAAAATTAGTACAGGAATCAGAGGAAAATGAAGAAAACAGAAACTCAGATCCAGACTCCAGCAAAATGAAGATAAACTATGCCAAAGGACCCAATGAAGCCCACAAGAATAATTTAAAAGAAGACATACTACAAGTACTCAATGAGAATTTTATAGAGATGATACTGGATAGGGTCAACCAAAATGTACAGGAGACACTCAAGAAATTCCAAGACAACAAAAATAGAGAATTTGAAAAAGCAAAAGAAGAAATAAAGGAAACCATAGAAGCACTGTATAAACACCAAAGTGAAAGAGAGAACACAATGAATAAATGGATAAATGAACTCAGGACAAAAATAGACAACATTAAAGAGGAAAACTGCCAGGATATGGAAAACCTCAGAAAAAAGAATGAAACAGAACTGCAAAACAAAACGGAAGGCCAATCCAGCAGAATAGAGCAAACAGAAGACAGAATCTCAGAACTTGAAGACGAAATGGTAATTAAAGGAAAAACCGAAGAACTATTAATTAAACAACTCAAGACCTGTGAAAAGAAAATGCAAGAACTCACTGACTCCATCAAAAGACCAAACTTGAGAATCATGGGCATCAAAGAAGGAGAAGAGGTGCAAGCAAAGGGAATGCATAATATATTCAACAAAATAATAACGGAAAATTGCACAAATCTAGAGAAAGATATTCCCATACAAATGCAAGAGGCCTCCAGGACACCAAACAGACCAGATCAAAATAGAACTACTCCATGACATATCATCATTAAAACAACAAGTTCAGAAACTAAGGAAAGAATATTGAAAGATGTAAGAGAGAAAAAACAAGTAACATACAAAGGTAAACCCATCAAAATCACAGCAGACTTCTCAACAGAAACATTAAAAGCAAGAAGAGCATCAGGTGAGATCTTCCAAGCACTGAATGAAAATAACTTCAACCCCAGGATACTCTACCCAGCAAAGCTATCATTCAAAATAGACGGAGCAATAAAAGTCTTCCATGATAAGCAGAAAGTAAAACAACATGTGACCACAAAGCCACCATTACAAAAGATTCTGCAAGGGATCCTGCACACAGAAAGTGACACCCAACTTAACCATGAAAAGACAGGCAGCAACAAACCACAGGAAAAGAAAAAGCAAGACAGTAGAGAGTAACATCAAGTTAGGTACACACAATCAAACCTTCAAACAACTAAGACAATTAAATGGCAAGAATCACCACATACCTATCAGTACTAACACTTAATGTTAACGGACTTAATTCACCCATCAAAAGGCACTGCTTGATGAAATAGATTACAAAGAAGATCCAACAATTTGTTGCTTACAGGAGACTCATCTCACCGACAGAAATAAGCATATGCTTAGGATGAAAGGCTGGAAGAAGATTTACCAAGCCAGTGGCCCCCAAAAACAGGCAGGAGTATCAATACTTATCTCTGACAAAGTAGACTTCAAACCTACATTGATCAAACAAGATAAAGAAGGACATTCTATACTAATAAAAGGGGAAATAGACCAAAACGAAATAATAATCATCAATCTGTACGCACCCAATGTCAACGCATCCAATTTCATCAAACATACCCTGAAAGACCTAAAAGCATATATAAACGCCAATACAGTGGTTGTGGGAGACTTTAACACCCCATTATCATCAATAGATAGGTCATCCAAACAAAAAAATCAATAAAGAAATCCAAGATCTAAAATATGAAATAGATCAAATGGACCTAGTAGATGTCTACAGAACATTTCATCCAACCTCTACACAATATACATTCTTCTCAGCAGCCCATGGAACCTTCTCCAAAATAGATCATATCCTAGGGCACAAAGCAAGCCTCAGCAAATATAAGAAAATAGAATTTATACCAAGCATTCTATCTGATCACAATGCAGTAAAAGTAGAACTCAACAACAAAAGTAAACACAAAAAACATTCAAACAGCTGGAAACTAAATAACTCATTACTTAATGAAGAATGGATCATCGATGAAATAAAAGAGGAAATTAAAAAGTTCCTGGAAGTCAATGAAAATGAAAACACAACCTATTGGAACCTATGGGACACAGCTAAGGCAGTCCTGAAAGGAAAGTTGATAGCCATGAGTGCATATATTAAAAAGATTGAAAGATCCCAAATCAATGACCTAATGATACATCTCAAACTCCTAGAAAAACAAGAACAAGCAAATCCCAAAACAAATAGAAGGAGAGAAATAATAAAAATAAGAGCTGAAATCAACGAAATAGAAACCAAAAAAACCATACAAAGAATTAATGAAACAAAAAGTTGGTTCTTTGAAAAAATAAACAAGATCGATAGACCCCTGGCAAACCTGACTAAAATGAGGAGAGAAAAAACCCAAATTAGTAGAATTAGGAATGCAAAAGGGGAGATAACAACAAACACCATGGAAGTCCAGGAAACCATCAGAGACTACTTTGAGAACCTATATTCAAATAAATTTGAAAATCTAAAAAAATGGACAGATTTCTAGGTACATATGATCATCCAAAACTGAACCAAGAGGAAATTAATCACCTGAATAGACCTATAACACAAAATGAAATTGAAGCAGCAATCAAGAGTCTCCCCAAAAAGAAAAGTCCAGGACCTGATGGATTCTCTGCTGAATTCTATCAGACCTTTAAAGAACTGATACCAACCCTCCTTAAACTGTTCCACGAAATAGAAAGGGAAGGAAAACTGCCAAACACATTTTATGAAGCCACTACTACACTTATCCCAAAACCAGGCAAAGACACCTCCAAAAAGGAGAACTATAGGCCAATCTCCTTAATGAACATTGATGCAAAAATCCTCAACAAATTAATGGCAAACCGAATTCAACAACACATCAAAAAGATTATTCACCACAACCAAGTAGGCTTCATCCCAGGGATGCAGGGGTGGTTCAACATATGAAAATCAATAAATGTAATAAACCACATTAACAGAAGCAAAGACAAAAACCACTTGATCATCTCAATAGATGCAGAAAAAGCCTTTGATAAGATCCAACATCATTTCATGATAAAAGCTCTAAGAAAACTAGGAATAGAAGGAAAGTACCTCAACATTATAAAAGTTATATATGACAAACCTACAGCCAGCATTATACTTAATGGAGAAAAACTAAAACCATTCCCTCTAAAATCAGGAACCAGACAAGGATGCCCACTATCTCCACTCCTATTCAACATAGTACTGGAATTCCTAGCCAGAGCAATTAGGCAAGAAGAAGGAATAAAAGGAATACAAATAGGTAAAGAAACTGTCAAAATATCCCTATTTGCAGACAACATGATCCTATACCTTAAAGACCCAAAAAACTCTACTCAGAAGCTTCTAGACATCATCAATAGCTATAGCAAGGTAGCAGGATATAAAATCAACATAGAAAAATCATTAGCATTTCTATACACTAACAATGAGCAAACGGAAAAAGAATGTATGAAAACAATTCCATTTACAATAGCCTCAAAAAAAATCAAATACCTAGGTGTAAACCTAACAAAAGATGTGAAAGACCTCTACAAGGAAAACTATACACTTCTGAAGAAAGAGATTGAGGAAGACTATAGAAAGTGGAGAGATCTCCCATGCTCATGGATTGGTAGAAACAACATAGTAAAAATGTCGATACTCCCAAAAGTAATCTACATGTTTAATGCAATTCCCATGTAAGTTCCAATGACATTCATTAAAGAGATTGAAAAATCTATTATTAAATTTATATGGAAACACAAGAGGCCACGAATAGCCAAGGCAATACTCAGTCAAAAGAACAATGCAGGAGGTATCACAATACCTGACTTCAAACTATATTACAAAGCAATAACAATAAAAACAGCATGTTACTGGGAAAAAAACAGACATGAAGACCAGTGGAACAGAATAGATGACCCAGATATGAAGCCACACAACTATAACCAACTTGTCTTTGACAAAGGAGCTAAAAATATATGATGGAGAAATAGCAGCCTCCAACAAAAACTGCTGGGAAAACTGGTTAGCAGTCTGCAAAAAACTGAAATTAGATCCATGTATATCACCCTATACCAAGATTAACTCAAAATGGATCAAGGATCTTAATATCAGACCACAAACTCTAAAGTTGATACAGGAAAGAGTAGGAAATACTCTGGAGTTAGTAGGTATAGGTAAGAACTTTCTCAATGAAACCCCAGCAGCACAGCAACTAAGAGATAGCATAGATAAATGGGACCTCTTAAAGCTAAAAAGCTTCTGTTCTTCAAAAGAAATGGTCTCTAAACTGAAGAGAACACCCACAGAGTGGGAGAAAATATTTGCCAACTATACATCAGACAAAGGACTGATAACCAGAATATACAGGGAACTTAAAAAACTAAATTCTCCCAAAACTAATGAACCAATAAAGAAATGGGCAAGTGAACTAAACAGAACTTTCTCAAAAGAAGAAATTCAAATGGCCAAAAAACACATGAAAAAATGCTCACCATCTCTAGCAATAAAGGAAATGCAAATTAAAACCATGCTAAGATTCCACCTCACCCCTGTTAGAATAGCCATCATCAGCAACACCACCAACAACAGGTGTTGGCGAGGATGTGGGGAAAAAGGAACCCTCTTACACTGCTGGTGGGAATGTAGACTAGTACAACAACTCTGGAATAAAATTTGGAGGCTACTTAAAAAGCTAGACATCAGTCTACCATTTGATCCAGCAATACCACTCTTGGGGATATATCCAAAAGACTGTGACACAGGTTACTCCAGAGGCACCTGCACAACCATGTTTATTGCGGCACTATTCACAATAGCCAAGTTATGGAAACAGCCAAGATGCCCCAGCACTGATGAATGGATTAAGAAAATGTGGTATCTATACACAATGGAATTTTATGCAGCCATGAAGAAGAACGAAATGTTATCATTCGCTGGTAAATGGATGGAATTGGAGAACATCATTCTGAGTGAGGTTAGCCTGGCCCAAAAGACCAAAAATCAAATGTTCTCCCTCATATGTGGACATTAGATCAAGGGCAAACACAACAATGGGATTAGACTATGAGCACATGATAAAAGCGAGAGCACACAAGGGAGGGGTGAGGATAGGTAAGACACCTAAAATATTAGCTAGCATTTGTTGCCCTTAACACAGAGAAACTAAAGCAGATACCTTAAATGCAACTGAGGCCAATAAGAAAAGGGGAACAGGTACTAGAGAAAAGGTTAGATCAAAAAGAATTAACCTAGAAGGTAACAGCACAGGAAATCAATGTGAGTCAATACCCTGTATAGCTATCCTTATCTCAACCAGCAAAAACCCTTGTCCCTTCCTGTTATTGCTTATACTCTCTCTACAACAAAATTAGAAATAAGGGCAAAATAGTTTCTGCTGGGTATTGAGGGGGTAGGGGGGAGAGGGGTGGGGTGGAGTGGGTGGTAAGGGAGGGGGTGGGGGCAGGGGGGAGAAATGAACCAAGCCTTGTATGCACATATGAATAATAAAAGAAAAAGAAAAAGAAAAAAAAAAAAAAGAATGGAATTCACCAAGAAAAAAAAAAGATTTTGATTTGACATTATGAAAGGCACCATATATGACTTCAACTGTTGCAGGCTAATGCAAAAATAAGAGAGAGGACCATAATAAAGGATGTTTTTGAATTGAGAGAAAGCCAAATAATATCACAGTCAGCTATAAAAAGTAAAAAAAGTATAAAAAGTATGTTTTGCAATAGTTCATGTTAAACATTGGTGGTATCTTGCAAAAAAAAAAAACCTTGTCCTTCATAATTTACGTCACATTCAATTAATTTACATATCAGATCATATTCACTTAATATTAAACACGGAATTTGAAAAAAAAAAGAATTTTGAAATTGAAATAAGATAAATGAATTATTTAAATAATAGTAACATATCATACTGTGTATCTCGTTGTGGCATTTCATGGTGATATTCATATTCTCACTCTTAAAAGTTTGGTGCTGCTAAACAGTGACATTGTAATAGAGATTTTAATCCATTTTCAAAGTGTTTGGGTGGAACTAATTCAAGTACAACATGTATAAATTTGTTACTGAACCCACAAATTTCTGGACATTTCTGGTACTACAGACATAATTATGTGAATATTAGGGTTGCTTAGCTTAAGTATCCTGAAATTATTTGCATTTGTTTTTAGACCTAATGGTGAAACAGCTTGGAGGTGTAAGACATCTGTGGATAAGAGTAACATATGAGTTAGTATTTCACACTATGTAATTATCAACTTTGAGTATTTTAGTTCTTCTATGTTAAGGACTGTTAGGGAATTACATAGGAAACAATTTTAGGTCTTTGTAATCTATATAGCCATAACTTAAATACCTGTAGTTATTATAGTTAGTTAGGGAAGAGTTATTAATTTCATCCATCATAATCAGGATCTGTAGAAAGGGAAAAGCAATTAAAATTAAAATAATAGCAGATAAAATAGTTCATAATGCCTTTACCTCTCAGATATCTGTATTACTTGAATAAGTTAATTTGACTGTTGATATTAATAAAGTAATAAAGGACTAAAGAGCTAGTTAAAATATAATTATCAATGTGTGATCATGGAAGTCTAAGAATTTTTCTCTAGTAGGTGATAATGCATCTTGAAATCTTCATTAGAATGGATGTACCATAAAGATATACAGGATTTAAAACTATAATTAATTTTGAAAATTTATGTAATACTGTTTCTAACACTTCACTTGTTGAGAAAGTTTTAATGGTTATGGGACTGACTTCAAACCAGATATAGGGAGTTTACTTTCTTTCTTTCTTAATTTAAGATTTTATGTAAGCAGGTTCTTTGAATATATGGTGGGCAGAAGTGAAGTGTCTTAAGATTTGCAGTTTAAAGTTCTACAACTGAGACATCTCATCTTAAAGCAAAGACCAGATTATGAAGCTTATTTGCATCACTTCCATTAGTGAAACAAATGAGCCTAGAGATAAGATGGTATTTCACATTGTAAGTGGATTAGTATCGTCAGAGTATGGTCATGTTACATAAAGAATGTTATCACTTACAAAAATAATTGTAAAATGAATTTTAACTGAGGGTTAAGTTAATTGTATAGCCTGAAAATAATAAAAATGAATAAATGAATCCTCTTATAATAGCAAAAACTGTTTCTATTGCTAGAACACAGTGGGAATGTGCCACAATATTTATTCTCACTATAAACATAAGGTAGATTCATACCATAAAGCCAGGGAGGCCAACTGATCTTATGGTTCACATTAGTCTTACGTAATGAAATAGTTCTTTTGTTCCAGAATAGCACTTATAATATGTGAGATAATTCCAAATCAGGGCAAAATGAGAATATATACTTATGAGTAGCCAAAAAGTAAGAATAGATGTGGATATGAAATTGGTTCACTTTCTCCAGCTGGTTTGAAGAAAGAAGTGTTACGTATACAGTCTTAACATGGTGATACCAGATGCTAGTCTGAAAGAGATAATAATAAAAATACAACTGCAATTAAATATGATTATTATTAATGATATTTAGTATGGAGATAATGGCTGGTGGTTTATGTTAATGATTGTTTCAATAAAATTGATAGTTTATAAAATTGAAGAAACGCCTGCTAAATGTAATGAGATAATTATAAGATGCACAGATTCTCCTGAATATGCTAGGTTTCTGGCTAAAGATAGGGGTAAACTGTTAATCTGGCTCAACACTGGCTTCTACTACTGAGGAGGCAAGAGGAGTAAAAATGATAGTGAAAGGAATCAGAAACTTATGCTGTATATTTGGATGAATGCCCTAATCATTAATAGAATTAACAATTTGTGAAATTCTATAATTTTAATTGGCATAACTATAAAAACAGTATTACAAATGTATGAAGGGTGATGGTGACATTATAAATTTAATCTCACCTAATAAGACCCCTTGTTAACTTAATTTTGCTCATATTAAAAGGCTTATAGCAGTAACTATTGTTCTGGCTAGCATACCATGTAGTAAATAGAGTGAGTCAATACATTTGTGTTTTGTTATAGATAATCAAAGGTTAATGAAGCTAGGTAGGCAGGTAAAAAGACTGAGTAAGCATTAGATTGTAAATATAAACACAGAAGTTGAGCTCTCTCAATGAACACAAGCCACAAAAGGTCATGATGGTCAAATTGCAGTGGAAATTGGGAATTAGAATGGAGTGGACAAATCCCTGAAAATGTCCACAAGTCATAGGAAAGATGGTGGTCTTCCAATGGGGTATGCAATAGGACTATTAATCAATTTTTGCAATTATTAATGAATACATTGACACCCACATGATGGATTCAACCAAGTCACAGAACTCTGTTACTTATGTATTGCAGAAATTATTTTGAAGCCAGTTTTATTATGGAAACCATATGTACAAGTAAATATTATTCATGCTAGTGGAAGCTAAACTCAAAATTCACTAGAAATAGCTTGTTATTTATTTATGACCTAGTAGATTTACTTCAAGTATAAGGTACTTTTAGTTCTTTTTTCTTTAAGATTTGAAATTCAAGTGTTACTTTATTTGAATCTTCTTATGACTCAATTTCTTATTTTCTCAATTCTTAATTTCCACTTCTATGATTATACTCATCTACCAAAAGAATAACAAGGCCAGACTAATTGCCCCATCAGCCTTCCAACGTGTATTATTTTGTGTAGGGGCCAATTCTCTGCTACAGAGTCTATTAGATGAACAGAAAGGGCAAGCATCACAAGTAGTTAAAGAATTAAAATGTTTATCTACCTCAGCCTACCCAAGTTATTTATTAGGTGACTATCACATAGTAGCAGTGAGTCTAGGCTCAGCCCAGAGCTCTTTAACAGTGTAGCATGCCTCCATGGGCTATGCAGTTTAACCACAAGTTCCTTGTTCCCATAAAGTATGCCTGACCTCAGGAGATAGTGCAGTGCTCTTGGGTGACATTCATATCACAATGCAGGGTTTGTGCTAGAATTGGCACTCCCGCAATAGTACTGTGCCACTCTTCTAAAAATTAGTATTTCATGAAAGCATGTATCCTTGAATATAACTAAATAATATCAAATAGATCAGATACACAGCTTTTTCTTAAAGACGTCACTTCATCACATTAAATGTAGAAATATAGCTATGTACTTGTCAAATTCATCTTTATAAATAACCTATGCATACCATACTATGGTTTAATCAAATTGCCTGTCTAGGTAGCCAGACACCATGATGATCCCAATGCTCTTTGTGTGTTAGTCAGTTTTCTGTCATTGATAAAACACCTGAAATAAATCAACTTAAAGAAGGACAGGTTTATTTTGGTTCATGATTTCAGAAGTTTCAGTCCAAAGTCAAAGGTTTTAGTTCAAAGTTCCTTGGTCCCATGACTCTGGGCCTGTGGTGAGGCAAAACATCAAGTGGTAACCTGTAGCAGAGAAGCTATGTTTATATCGTGGTTGCTGGGAAACAAACAAACAGGGAAAGGGAGAGAGAGAGAGAGAGAGAGAGATCCGGGAAAGGGGCAAGGGTCCAAATATCACACCCACAATAACCTAACTTTCTTCCACTAGCCCCTACCTCCTAAAGGATCCACCTCCTCCCAGAAGCACCATCAGCTGGTGACCAAGTTGCAACACATAAGCCATAGTGGTCCATTGAATATCCACTGATAATATCTTGCTTCCTGGTAGTCACACCATTGTGTCATCCTACCCTATACTGTACCCAAATTGGTCTGTGTGACCCACAGTATACAGCAGAAGTGATGGTATGTCAATTCTGAGGTTCAGTTAGAAAAGACACTGTGGCTTCCATCTTAGTGGCTTCTTTTGGTGCTTTTCTTCTTGTTCTTAGATCAGATCACTTGCTGTAGGGAAGCCAGATGTCAGCAGCTCTACGGAGAGGCTCCCATTGCAAGGGACTGAAACCATTGTCTGCAGTCACTCTTAGATCTTAGAAGCAGTTCCTCCAATCCTGGTCAGGTCTTCAGTGGTAGCAGTTAACCAGCAGCTTGAGGGACCTTAGCCACAACCACCCAGCCAAGATTCTCCCAGATTCCTGACCTTTAGAAATTGGCAACATAACAAATATCTGTTGTTGCAAGCTGCTAAGCCTTGGATAAATCAGTTAAGCAGCAAAAAATAACAGGCATACATTCTTATTTCCTTCCCTTGGCAAGTACATGCTAGGAAAAAATAAAAGCTTTGACCAGCATGTGATATATTTTACTCCTGGGTCAGTTGTGAAAGCATGGCATTAATAACTTCTAAGACCCAGAAGTAGTTTTAAAAGTCACAGGTGAGAACAAAGGTGAGATGTTCTTATCACACAGTGAAAGCAAAGAGATAGTACAAAGGAGAAAATTCAAAAGTAGTGGGGTAATGAGCTCTAGAACACTTCAGAAAATATAGGATTCCTTTATCTGATTTCTGTACCCTGAAAAAGTCATGCTACCAGTATTTAAAGAGGTCCCTCTGAGCAGATGTTAATTTGACATTCAAGGGCTATTATAATTTGTATCAATCTTACTGTGTCCCTTTACTACTAATCATATCTCTTCATTTCAAATAGATTTAGAACTTTCTTACATCCCAATTGGAAGTGGAATTTTCTGTCTCCTATTTAAATGCTCCTTTGGACTGTATTTATTTTCAGGTCCAAGCTAACTCCTTTCCGCCTTTGAAATCAACCTTGAACAACTCAAATCTTAGTGATTTCTTTCTCCTTTCATAAAAAAAATAAGTATCTGTGACACTAATATAATGCTCTAATTTGTCATGCCTATCTCCATAATATATGGGCAATGTCTAGAGGACTGGAACCCTACCAGTTACACATTATTGTGTCTTCTACAAAGATCCCAGTACAACCTGTGATAAACACAGGTTCATTTGTTTAATATCATACTTCATTAATACAAGGTGCTCTTTTACCTGTGAAAGCAGTATTTTGATTATTTCAGGTCCACTTTGAGATATTTCTATAAAAAGTAACATTATGATTATAGATAACATTTTAGTTGGTGTGGATTAATGTCACATTATAAGCAATATCATCTACTATAAATCAATACTGAAATATTTCAGTAGCTTGTAAATAAAATAAATAATGAAAGCAAATTACAAATCAATAGCCATGTATACCTCACCTGGTTTCCCAACAGTGACTGTAAGAAGGGCTCCCACAAAATCTACTGGCTTTCCTTTTATCATGCTTAGAAATAGTCTGAAGAGGAAAGAAAATGATACAGTTGCATCTCACTTTCTCTTCTAATTTCCTTTGTTTCTTTTTTCTCTGCTTTTCAATAGTTAAAAAACCACTCATTGTAGTTTAATTATTAAGTTTGAGAATCTATGAAATGGAAATGATAATGACACTTACCTGTGGGGTCAACTTGTAAGAATTTCATAAGAAAAACATTTAGGGGACTAGTGGGTGGCTCAAGTGGTAGAGTGCCTGCCTACCAAGTGTGAGTCCCTCAGTTCAAACCCCAGTACCACAATTTAATAAAAAAGTCTCTGACTTGCAAAGGCAGAGGAAGAGGAAGAGGGAAGTAGGAAGAAAACAATGTTTTGCCCCTGTTATCTGCTTTCCCCCTTCCGCAATGTGCAAAATAATGTTTTTTATAAAATAAAAAATGTTTTTATTTTATAAAAAACATTTAAAAAGAAAAACACTTAGAATAATGGCCTGGCGCGTGCACTTTAAAATGTTACAACATAGTACATTTAGTTTATTTCTCATCCTAATATCCAGTTTGCATGCATATGCATGTGTTCTCAAAGACCCAGATATACATACACACTTACGTTCTTTTTTTTTTTATTCATATGTGCATACAATGTTTGGGTCATTTCTCGCCCCTCCTCCCACTCCCTCCCTTACCCCCCTCCATCCCCTTCCTCTCCCCCCCACCCCCTTGCTACCCAGCAGAAACTATTCTGCCCTTATCTCTAATTTTCTTAAAGAGAGAGTATAAACAATAATAGGAAGGACCAAGGGTTTTTGCTAGTTGAGATAAGGATAGCTATACAAGGTGTTGACTCACATTGATTTCCTGTGCGTGTGTGTTACCTTCTAGGTTAATTCTTCTTGATCTAACCTTTTCTCTAGTTCCTGGTCCCCTTCTCCTATTGGCCTCAATTGCTTTAAAGTATCTGCTTTAGTTTCTCTGCGTTGAGGGCAACAAATGCTATCTAGTTTTTTAGGTGTCTTACCTATCCTCATACCTCCCTTGTGTGCACTCGCTTTTATCATGTGCTCATAGTCCAATCCCCTTGTTGTGTTTGCCCTTGATCTAATGTCCACATATGAGGGAGAACATATGATTTTTGGTCTTTTGGGCCAGGCTAACCTCACTCAGAATGATGTTCTCCAGTTCCATCCATTTACCAGTGAATGATAACATTTCGTTCTTCTTCATGGCTGCATAAAATTCCATTGTGTATAATTACCACATTTTTTTGATCCATTCGTCAGTAGTGGGGCATCTTGGCTGTTTCCATAACTTGGCTATTGTGAATAGTGCTGCCACACTTACTTTCTTTAAACCAAAGAATACAGTACTTACAGGCTCCTTTATATGCAGGATCTCTTTATGATTACTTCAAATGAGGGCCAGTTACATAATTAATTAAGCAAGTAAGTGTAAACTTTTGACCAGTCAATCAAACCCACTATTTTTGTTCAATAATAAACTGTTAGTCATTTTTAAAAAGTACAAATGAATGGTCCCTAAGAAGAAATAACTGAATTGCTTGGACACTGGTACTAATGTACAGACCAAAACTGCAGCTAATATAAGGATACTTTTCTATTATTGAGTTAAGGACTAGAATATATTGATTCAAAATCTATAGCAGAAATTTTTATGAAAATCCCTGTTTTTGTATTCTCCTATTATTCTCCTGATGCTTATTAAGAGTGCCATAATTCTGGTTTTGTATTCTGACAACTAAATTCACCTGAAAATGTAAGGTCCTAATCCATAAATAGACTCATTGGGGGCTCAGGAATCTCAGGACTCTAACATACCTTGTGTATGACTGCCTTCACCCCCAATCATAGCTGCAGTCAAACCTTAATTCCCTGACTACAGTTGCAACTGGATGTCATGCAACAACTTTAACAGTGCCATTTAAAACTCAGTCATGACGCAGACTCCTTTGGATCACAGGATGAGTGTTGGGCAGAAATTGGTAAATATTTGATCTTCCTTTTCTTTGCCCCTTTCTTCCTTCAACATGCCTTCCATCCTCATTACCCTCATTCCTGTCCTTTACCAAACTTAATGCTTACAAAGTACCTGTTGGTACTACATGGAAATGACCAAGATCCCCAGAAGTATTATTTCTCTAGATAACTGGACTTATTGCAGCCAAGGCTTAAACACTGGAACACATCTAGATAAGTCAATATTGAAATACTACCATTAATCATTTTTATTTGCAGTACCAAAATTCTTTGCAATTTTTTCATATGATACCTTAATCAGGCCTCCTATGGGCCAATATTGACTTTAAAATTGTAGTCAAATATACTGTGTCTTGCATTAGCTGAACAGCCCTTATGTTCACAGTGACTGGAGCTGCCTTTCCATCACTAGAGACTGACCAAAAGAAGAATAGGAAACTTGAAATAGGGAAAAAGTAAAGTCATAAAGTTACATTTGTTGAAATTATTGATCCAACAACAATTTTTCTTTACCTTTATATAGGGAAAAAGTAAAGTTATAAAGTTACATTAGTTGAAATTGTTGGTTCAATGACAATTTATGTAGCCAATCTATTTTTAAGAATTTACTTTATAAATACAATATCAAAAGAAAATTGAGTAACTTCATCAACTCTACCACTCTAACAAATCAATTTTTTTTGATGAGCATTTACTGACAACCTTCTATGTTCCAGGTGACTTGTCATTATACCTTTTAATACTTATCTTATTCATGCAGAGTTTTAAATAGTTATAAACTGGCACAAATCAAATTTTATTTTCCTTTCATTTATTATATCATAAATATTTTCATGTGCTGCTATTTGGATATCTGACTTAAATTGGATATATTTCCAGAAAAAATTTAAACTAGCCAAGTGAGAGGTGAATGGGAAATAAGTCTTTCCTGGAATTAATGAGGTATTATTGATGCCATGAGAGCTCTTCCCATAATTCCAAACTATTTTACCTGGAAGGTTTCCAAGGAGCATCATCATTTGTGCCCAGTGCAAGAGTGAAGCAGCTTTTATTGGATTGGAGAGAAGCTAATAGCTGTCTGAGAACTTATTTGATAAAATTTGTTTGCATGCTAGACAGTAGTATATGCTCACAACATGTTTTCCCTACTTCTTTTCAAAAATAGTGAAAGCTGTCATGAGAAACTGTGTTTTATTCCAGTCAAGTTTCTAGGGACTTACAGTCTTCTCTGACAGGGTTCCAGTCAGTTTTACAAACACACGAGAGTGATGGGTTTCCCGGGCCCAAGGCCTCCTCTGTGTAGTCATAAGCTGCAGAAATGTAGCTACATATGATCATAAGACTTGGCCATGCTGTGATGTGAGTAGAAGAGGAATAAGTGCAAAAAAAAAGGAAAAGCTGAACTCTTTCTAGGCAGTCTCCCTATCTGTCTAAAATGAATGTGATTCAAGGGGAAAGGTTATAAAAATTGTACTAAAGCTTTATTCCTCTTTTCTTTAAAATGTGGATGAAAATAAAAAAAATTTTCCTAAATCAGTCCCTGGAAACACAATCAAAATGATGTGCTAGGGTTAGGTGGAAGAGGAAAGCCATCTAACCTAACAATGAGAGCTCTTGGTTACTGTGCTGTTACAATGTGAAAGTCTTATGATTTCCACAAGTTTTTGATCACTAGATTACTGTTAATAGGTTTGGCAAGAAAGTAAAGAATTGAAGCCCATAAGGTATGTCAATTATGTGTGTATGATGGGGTAAAGTCATAAACAGAAAAAGAGAAGAGTGGATAAACATTAAAGCGTATTTAAAAACCTTATTTTTCTTTTTGAAAGAGGGTTTTCTTGTGACCAAAGTCCATCCATGATAAATTCTACTTTTTCATTATTTTGCCTACTGCTGTGCTGAGCATCCATCCACCTTTCTCTTCCCACGATTCTGTCTCATGCTTCCACTTTTACCTCTTACTTTTAGGGGAAGAGTCCCTGATATGTCATAGGTTGTTGAACTCCTACTTCCAAGTCCTTCTTTTGGCTCCCACTCCTACTATAAAAGAACTGGCCTTAGAACAGAGGGCTCAATGAACTGTTACAAAATCCTGGTCACAGTCATTCACTGAAAAGCTGTACATGCCAGCCTTTGGCCCATCCAAATCCAGAAGCCCTTACCCTTGAACTACATACACTATTGTAAGATGTGTATATAGATATATAGACAGGGCATTAAAAAGTTTAACAGCTTCCTTTATGCAAGGACTCTTCTGACATTTAAACTGTCTTATACATATTTTCTCTTACAAGAGGAAATTTATGGAAAGTTACCTCATATTCCTGGAGCCATGCTGATTCTTTATTTTCTTTTCCTTCCTTTCCCCTCCTCTCTCTTCTCACTCTTCCTGGGCTCTCAGTTCTAGGGTCATAGATAATATGGCAAATATTTCTTAAAAGATAAACTTTTCCTCTACAGAGGTCAAGCTTATTATACATAAAAGCTCTTTCAAAGAACAATGTGAGAAGTTCCTAAGACCTATCTGTATATGCTTTTAAATAAACTTAAACAGAAAATTGAGTACTGAAGTTATTAAAGAACAAAAAAAAGTATATTTCAAAAGAAAAATAACCAATAGTTTCTTCCTGTGGCATAGACATGTCAAACAACTAGAATCAGAATAAAGTAAAACTTTAATAAGAATAAAGAGAGAAACATCTATGCTGGCATATTACAAATGCATGTTATCTAATTTCATGGGAGTTTTCAGCACTGCTTGGCAAATTTTCTTTCCTTGATAATTTCATAACCCACTTTCCTAAGCAACTGTTCAAACCCTTCTGTCTTCTTATGACCTGATTCCACTTCCCTCAGTCTACTTCTCCAACCCCACTCCAGTCTCAGCAGTTGACTTGACTCCTACTTCATCAAGGAGGGAGGTGACCACAACATAAATTCCTGAATTTTCCATTCTGCTCCTCATACTAATTCCTGCTCAACCTGCTCCTCCTAATTTAGACTCTCAGTGCCCTCATTTTACTTTCCCTTATACACCCCCAATCTTTCCTTACCCTCATGCTTATTGCCTTTAATAGAGTCACACTTTCTTCCCACAACCCAAACTCTTTTTTTCTCACTGCTGGGAAAAAATATCAAAACCTAAATTATAATCTAAGAAATATTTGCCTGAAGCAGCTATTCAATTTTGTTGTTTGTTTATTTTTAGTAGTGGCTGGTTTGGGCTTCTATGTAGTAGATATGAACCATGGGGAAAAGAAATTTCCTATTTCCATTTTTATTAACCTTGAAGATTAAAATGCAATAGGGTTCTAGGAATATATTACAAAATTCAAGTCTTGATTCAAACATTGAATTGTAGAAGAAATTAAGGGTCTAGTTCAAACCCTTTTACCTCAAAATTGAGAGGAAAATCTTATCTGAGCCCCATGTGATTCCTTTTCCTTTAGGGGAGAATTGACTCTGTGAGTGAGAGGAGTGGGGGGGAATCGAATTGAACCATTAATTACCACTTTCTGAGATGTCTGCCATTTTGTATGAATATCTGTGATTGTTCTCACATGACTGTAGTTACATTATTACTCACCCTCATCCAGAGAGCTCATATGCTTATCAGTTTGCCTACATTCCACCCCGTCTTTCTTTTTTGGTCCCTGTGGACTCCCTAACATTCATTCTGCTACTGCTCTGTGCTGGAGTGCAAACAACTCTGTAATTGTATATCACACATTTCTTCCTGAACAAACCACTAAAGCCTGTGTCTCAGGGGTCATGTTATCTCATTGGACTCTATTTTGCAAAAGAGGTGCAAATACCCTCTGCTATCACATAACCCCAATCTCTCTCTAGGGTCTGGTTATGACTGCTGAATCCCAGCTATTATGGAATAAATCATTGGCCTCCTTTTCCTAGATACAGTCAAGTGCCCCGTTGATTTGCCTTCACCTCTTCTCCTTACCCCATACACCTGAAGTCTGGGGGAGTCAGAAGGCTGGTCTGATTCATCCAACATTCTCTCTGCCCTGAGTTCTCCTGAGTACAGGCTTTTAAAATTCCTCTGAGCATCTGCTGTAATACTTCTTCCCTAAGGCAATTGATGCTGCACATTCTAGATACCCAAGTTACTTGTTAATATTACAAAATATCATCTTGCCACACTGTCTGTTCCCATTTATTCTGAAACCATCCATACTGATACATCCAGACATGATATTAATTTGAGCTTCCTCAGAGCTGGGGCCACCTTGGATGCATACAGCCCAAGGCCACAGTCAATATTACAGCTCTGCCTTTCTGCAGCTAACACCTACCAGCTTCCTGTCAACACTTTTCTGCTCCCTGAAGCTGCTCCCATGGCTGCTGAACGCTAGCACCACTGCTACTATTGCTGCTTAGCAGGCCCCTTCAAGCACCCAAACATGAAGGCACTTGAGAATCCAACTTTACTTTTCAGTGTTTCCTGCAAGTCACAACTCTCCTGCTCAAGCAGAATAGATTTTCCAGTGACATTGAATGGACTGACCTATATTATTCTATCAAGATTGCCTGGCTGTTATAAATGGACAATTTCTTCTAGAGAAGAAAAAATTCCTTCTTGAGAGATTTCCATAGTTTTTCTCTTAACTCCCTTGTATTCCCATACAATACTTAATGCAGGACTTAAACGTCAAGGTATGATGCTCATCTGCTCAAAACCCACCAATGGACCCCCTTGTGATTGAGTCAAAGTCAAATCCTTATGAAATCCTATGTGATCTTACTCCCTACCATCTCCCAGCTATCTTCTTTTTTGCTTAATCTGCTGCAGATTCTTTGTCTTTAACCCTGTTCCTGGAACATGCTATCATGCTTCTATTTCAAGGTCTTCATTCTGAGCCATTTTATTTCCCCAGAAGACCTTCACTCTGATTATCTGCTTGGCGTATTCCCTTACTTCTCTCAAATATTGGCTCAAATGAGACATTCTAACTGGAATTTACCCTGACAACTTCCCTTAATGCTGCAACCCCCAGCATTCCTTACTCCCTTTCCAGATTTCTTCTAACTAGCATTTGTCACCTTCTCTCATGCCTAGTGCATTATTTATTGACCATGCTTATTGTTCTTCCACCTCCACCAGAACGTAAGTTCCATGAGTACAGAGAATTTTATCAATTGTCTTTTTACTTCTCTATTTTCAGCACCAAGAACAATGCCTTGTGGGTAGCATTCGTAAAATACTTATAAGATGAATGATGCATAATTCCTTAGGAACTGGGCCTGAGAGCACAGACTGTGTTCTCTGCCATTCAGTAGCAGTGGAGATTTTTTCATTAAATCTTCCAAAGGGACGTACAGAACTTTGCATTTCTTTTACTCAGCAGGGAACTCCCCATTTTTTTATAAAGCAATCTCCAAAAGAATTCTGAAAACATTCATCTCTGTTTTTGTGAAGATGTGGGGTGATGCCAGAGTCCTCCCTGCCCCACAGAGCTTTCAGTATCTGACTCAGGAAGCCCACAGACTTTCAAACAAATCAAAACCTTGATACTTTACTGTAAAATCCTAGGATTTCTAGGGGAGCATGGTGTTCCTAAGAATGTTAGAGTAATAGTAGGAGTAAATGCCTTTCATTGAGCATTTCTCTTTTGGTTACTGCACTGAGTGCTTTCTGTAATTAAATGTGGTGCTCATAACCACCATGTAATGTGTTACCTCCATTTTCTAAATAAACTTGAGAGATAATATTCCTTAGTTTCCAAAGTTAAGGTTCTCATAGCTGGAAAAAATATTTCAATGACTGTGAGTTTCTACAACCCCATGAAGACATCAACTCTGAAGACACCAAGGTTTTTCCCTCACTCATTTCTATACTCTAGAAAGTTTACAAGGACAACTAATATTTAGGTTGCCTTCGGTACTTGGTAAATGCCTACCATGTATTTAGTGATAGATGAGTATTTAGTAAATTAAATGAAAAATCAAACCCAGACTATACAGCAACAGGATATTTTGCCAGGCAGTAATCCATAAAGACAATGGCTTGGATGCTTTAATATGTCTTAGAATGATAATTATGAGAAATTTAGACACATGTTAGTCCCTGGCCAGTAATAAAAGGAAGAATGATTTAGATAAACTTTTGTAATTTAAGGTGTGCCACTGTGTTATCACTGATTTTCAGTAAATAAGAATGATAAAATCCAGATTTTCATTATCCCTGAAGCACTAGTACACAGCAATAAATTAAGAAGTAATAGCTCCCTGGGAATAGGTCAATATTTCAGTCTTTTGTTACTACTTGCTACCAAGGTTATCTGAAAGAATGAGTCTACTCCAAGGAACATGAATAAAAACTATATTATGTTGCCATACGGGTTTCATTTGGATTGTGAAGATCAAATGCTGATGTGGTTGATATCTTTCATACTCATGTCAATTGACAATGTCCCTTTTTATGTCATAGCATACCCAAATTATGCCTATATCGTATATTTCTGCACCATATCCAGACCTACTAGAGGTCCTAAAACATTCCGAATTTCTAGAATATAATAAAATCTTGGTAAATACACATTTGCATAAAATTTAGTTTTACCTCTACAGTTGATTTTTTAATTATTTTTATGAGGATATATTCATTATACAAGGGGGATTCATAGTAACAGTTCTGGTTAGTCTTATATTGTACATTTTTTACCTTGCCCCAATCATCTCTCCCCATCAGCTCCCTCCCCACCCCATTTAAATAATTGCAAGAGGTTTCTTAGTTCTGTTTCATATAGGTGTATGAAGTCCATCAACCATATACTGTCACCTTAATTGTCTTCCTTCACCCTCCTCCCTCTCCTCTGACTAGTACCTCCCCTCCCCCTGCACACCTATGCTTATTTTACAATCCTGGTTTTCATTATTAATGTTTGAGTTAACATTCAATGATGTGTCTCAATGTAGGCCCACTGTGGGTATGCTTTACTTTGGTCTGTTCAATCCTCTGAATATTCTCCCTTACCCCTTTACCTCCCAGCCCCTGTTTTTCAACAGCTTTTCAATACACATCCTCATATCCTCTACCTTCACATCTTATTGTATGCACTATTATTGATGATCTGTCATTCTCTTTTCCTTTCTCTTTCTCCTAGTTCCATAGAGTAGTTCCACTCTACTCTATTGTGTCTAATTGTAGGACACAAATATGTCCTACAATTGAATTTGTACATGATTATGCTTATTTTTTTGTATTATGTTTACCTGTGGATCTATCTTCCACTTATGAGAGAAAACATGTGTCTTTTGTGTTTCTTATCCTGACTAACTTCACTTAACATGATGTCCTCCAATTGCATCCATTTACCCCATGTCATTATTCCTTGTGGCTGAGTAATAGTCCATTGTGTATATATACCACAATTTCATGATCCATTCATCAGTTGTAGGGCACCTGGGTTGTTTCCAGAGCTTGGCTATTGTGAATAGTGCTGTGATAAACATCGGTGTACAGGTGTCTCTACTGTCTGTCTTGTGTACAGACAGACATCAGTGTACAGGTGTCTTGTGTTCTTTGGGTAGATCCCTAGAAGCAGTATTACTGGATCATTTGGCAGTTCTATCCCTAGTTTTTTGAGGAATCTCCATATTGCTTTCCATAGTAATTGTACCAATTTGCTTTCCCACCAGAAGTGAATAAGGGTTCCTGTTTCACCACTTCTTAGCTAGCATTTGTTGTTATTACCCTTGACTATGGCCATTCTAACTGGGGTGAGATAAAATCTAAGTGCTGTTTTGACCTGCATCTCTTTTATAACCAGGGAAGTTGAACACCTCTTCATGTATTTATTGGACATTTATATCTCTTCCTTTGAAAATTCTCTGTTTAATTCATGTGCCCATTTCTTCATTGTGGTGTTGATTCTTTGGGGACTGAGTTTTTTGAGTTCCCTGTAGATTCTGGATATCAGTCCCTTGTCAGATGAGTAGCTGACAAAGATTTTCTCTCATTCTGTGGTCTGTCTCTTAAGTCTGGTGACTGTTTCCTTTGCTGTGCAGAAACTCTTTAGTTTGATGTAGTCCTATTTGTTCATTGTTCTCTTAAATGTTGCACCTTTTGAATTCTGTTTACAAAGTTGTTCACTATACCTATTAGTATTTCCTACTACTTCGTAGAGTTGTTTCAAAGTTTCAGGCCTTATATTAAGATCTTTGATATGCTTTGAGTTGATTTTAGTACAGGGGGAAAGACAGGGATGTAGTCTCAGTCCTCAGCATGTGGATATCCAGTTTTCCCAGAAGCATTTGCTAAAGAGGCTGTCTTTTCTTCTGCGTGTGTTTTGTGCTCCTTTATCAAAGATCAGTTGGCTATAGATGCATGGGTTTATATCTAGATCTTCTATTCTGATCCATTGGTCTTCCTGTCTATTTTTGTGCCAATACCATTCTGTTTTAATTGTTATGGCTTTATATTATAGATTGAAGTCAGGTATTGTGATGCCTCCTGCGTTGGACTTTTCACTTAGAATTGCTTTGGCTATTCAAGGTCTTTTGGGTATCCAAATGTATTTCATGATTTTTTTTTCTATTTCTGTGCTGAATGTCATTGGAATTTTGATAGGAATTGCATTGGACATGTAGATTGCTTTCAGTAGTATGACCATTTTTACAATGTTGATTCTACCAATCCACGAGCATGGAAGTTCTTTCCATCTTCTGAAGTCTTTGATTTCTCTCTTCAGTAGTTTATAGTCTTCATTGAAAAGGTCTTTGGTTTCTTTAGTTAGATTTATTCCAAGGTACTTTATTGTTTTTGAGGGTATTATAAATGGGATTGTTTCCCTGATTTCTTTCTCAGTCTGTGTGTTGTTGGTATATAGAAAAGCTACTGATTTCTGTATGTTAATTTTGTATCCTGCTACTTTGCCAAGAGAGTTTATGATTTCTAGTAGCTTTTTGGTAGAGTTTTTGGGGTCTCTTAGGTATAAGATCGTGTCATCTGCAAACAGGGATAGTTTGACTTCTTCTTTCTCTATTTGAATCCTTTTTATTTCTTACTCTTGTCTTGCTGCTTTGTCTAGGAATTCCAAAACTATATTGAATAGGAGTGGAGAAAGCAAACAGCCTTGTCTTGTTTCTGACTTTAAGGGGAATGTCTTCAGGTGTTCTCCATTTAGTATTATGTTGGTTCTAAGATTGTCATATATAGCCTTTATTATGTTGAGGAACATTCCTTCTATTACAAGTTTCCTCAGAGCTTTTATCATGAAGTGGTGTTGGATTTTCTCAAAGGCTTTTTCTGCATCTATTGAGAGGATCATGTGGATTTTGTCCTTGCTTCTGTTTATATGCTGTATTACATTTCTGGATTTACATATGTTGAGCCATCCTTGCATCCCTGGAATGAAACTGAGTTGATCATGGTGTATGATGTTTTTGACTTGTTGTTGTATTCTATTTGCCAGTATTTTGTTAAGAATTTTTGCATCTGTATTCATTAAGGATATTGGTCTACAATACTCTTTTCTGGTTACCTCTTTATTGGGTTTTGGAATGAGTATAATGATGGCTTCATAGAATGAGTTTGGTAGTGTTCTTTCCCTTTCTATTTCCTGGAAAAGTTTGAGGAGTATTGGTGTTAGTTCTACTTTAAAGTTTTGGTAAAATTTGACTGTGAACCCATCAGGTCCTGAGCTCTTCTTTGTAGGGAGACTCTTTATTACTGCTTTGATTTCACTGTATGTAATAGGACTATTTAGGTGGTTAATATCTTCTTGGTTACATTTTGGTTGGTTATATGCATCTTAGGATTTATTAGAATTTATTAGAATCATTTAGATTTCCCAGTTTAGTTGAATATAAGTTTTCAAAGTACTTTTAATGACTCTCTAGATTTCATTGGTATTTGTGGTTATGCCCCCTTTTTCATATCTGATTTTATTAATTTGGGTCTTCTCCCTCCTCCATTTTGCCATGTTGGCTAAGGGTTTGTGGATCTTGTTAATCTTTTCAAAGAACAAAGTTTTTGGTTCATTGGTTCTTTCTATGGTTTGTTTGGTTTTGATTTCATTACTCTCAGTCCTGATCTTATTATTTTTCTCTGTCTGCTGGTTTTGGGTTTGGTTTGTTCTTGTTTTTCTAGGAGCTTATAGTGCATCATTAGGTTGTTTATGTAAGTGGTCTCTGTTTTTTTTAATGTAGGCACTTATTATAGCTATAAACTTTCTCCTTAGCATGGTCTTTGCTGTGTCCCACAGATTTTGGTAGGTTGTGTTTTCATTTTCATTGGATTCTAGGAACTTTTTTGTTTTTTCCCTTACTACTTTGGTCACCATTGGGTTTTCAACAGTGTGTTGTTCGGTTTCCATGTGTTTGAATGTTTTCTGAGGTTTCTTTTGTTGTTGAGGTCTTGTGTCATTCTGTTCTGATCTGATATGATGCAGGGGGTTATTTCAATTTTCTTGAATTTGTCGAGACTTGCTTTGTGTCCTAAAATATGATCTATTTCAGAGAAAGTTCCATGAGTTGCAGAAAAGAATGTGTATTCCTAGTTGTTGGGTGAAATACTCTGTAGATATCAACCATGTCTATGTACATTGCAATAAATTAAGAAGTAATATCTCCTTGGAAATGGGTCAATATTTCAGTCTTTTGTTAATGTTGCCACCAATGCTATCTGAAAGAATGAGTCTACTCCAAGAAACATGAATGAAAACTACATTATGTTGTCATATGGGCTCCATTTGGATTATGAATGACCAAGTGCTGATGTGGTTGATATCGTTCATATTCATGTCATAGCATACCCAAATGATGTACCATATCCAGACCTACTACAGGTCCTAAAACACTCTGAATTTCTAGAATACAACAAAATCTTCATAAATGCCCATTTACAAAAAATTTAGTTTTACCTCTACAATTGATTAATTACTATTGTGCTATCTGGAATGATGACTGGGTTTAAAGTGGTTTTTAAGTAAAATCATCACTCCTAAAATATTCTTACAGTCCATTTTCCATTTCAAACAAACGTACTCAACCTAAAAGAGATTATTTGAACTTCAGCTTAATCCCTAACAATTGCACTGCATCAAAAACTATTTTTCATGTCTAACTGGAGATGATGCCTCTACTAGCAGAATTGTTTATTCTAGTTGTGGAACTTGAGAAGTCAAGATTCCAGGGCTACTTAACTACCCTGGTGTTAATAGAGAAACAGTGTTTGTGTTGGCTCCCACTTTATATTCCAAGTGTTTCTTTTGAAGAGATTGTATCCTCCTTTCAAAAAAATCCCTTCATTCATAGTTTATTTTCATATTCTAAGAAAAGTATTCAGAATTCTAATTCAAAGAAAAGTATTCAGTACTCTAATTCATAAACATTGAATCTTCAAATATCTAAATGATGATAACCTGGTTCCTTACCAGAAAGCTCTTCTAAGGCAATAATAACGTACCTTATTAGGGAAACATGAAAACAAGTTACCATACTATAATAAACCTTCAGAGTGGTGAGAAAATCACCATATCCATCAATTTCACAGAACCACACATTGAAGATTTTTTTTTTCTGGTCTGGTTGTTATTTGAAACAGGGTCACACTATGTAGTCCAAACTGATCTGAAACTCACAATCCTCCTACCTCCACCTCCTTAGTGCTAGGATTATGTGAACCACCATACCCAGCCTGACATATAATTTTTTAAGCCTTATCATAAGATCATAAGACTCAAAATGATGGGAAAAATATTTCTGAGTA
Source organism: Castor canadensis (assembly GCF_047511655.1). Classification (NCBI taxonomy): domain Eukaryota; kingdom Metazoa; phylum Chordata; class Mammalia; order Rodentia; family Castoridae; genus Castor; species Castor canadensis. The sequence continues at coordinate 34,723,792 of NC_133394.1, read as the reverse complement.
AAACAATTACAATTCTAGTTTAATACATCTAAATGCAATCTCTCCAGAAATCAAGTTATTTCATTTTCTAACTTGTTTTTAAATTTGCTGGTTTTAGAATTAATTTCAGAAGTCTGAATTTGTAGACCAAGATGAACTAGGAAAAAAGCTAACTGCTATCTTTGTCCAAAACTCCTTAGAAAGTTCAAAACATAAATGACAAATATTGGCAAATTTTGAGTGAATTCAAAATACAATACAGTCTTAAGATGCAAAAACATTCAAGTTTTATCTTTTTATTTGTACTCATTGATTCTAACTCAGCCAACATCAACATGGACAAATTTCCTATGCAGTCTGTTTTGCTTGACAGCAACAGTTATGCAAGTTCCTTTAGATATCGCCCCAGTGAGACCCTTCCTGGAGAAGCAGTCCCTCTAAGAGAATGTGGTGTCTGCAGTCTAGAATATGAATGCAGTCCTTTCTGCTTCAAAGCTTTTGGAACCAGCCATGCACAAAAACCCTTTGCATCCTACCCAATAAACCAGCTCTCAGACAGCATTTATTTCTTACAGGTGATGAAAGGTGCTATTCCACAAACAGTAAACAGCAGCGATTCATTAGCAAGATGGCATAGAAAAACAGAACTGTGTGAATGGACTATTCTGCTGCTGGGAGTTGTGGTAATGAATCATCATTTCTCCTCAATACTCCTCCTTTCTTCTCATTTTGGATGGCTTCCCTTCTTGAAGGAAGACATTATGAAGAAGACTCTATAAGCCAGAATTGGGAAATGATGCCCTTCACCTTCAACTCAGAGCCTTGGCTTTGGAATTTCAACTACCTCCACCAACATTTCAAAATTGAGTTCAACAACTTCATTAACTTTGAGCAATCTGTTATTTCTAAGTAATTTTTCCACAAAACACAAAGAAAAAATTAAACTGGAAAAAACCAGTTAAGTCTAGAATGACTGGCGGCCTCTTTAAAAATACACTTTGCCCAAGAGACAAAATTTTGAACATCAAAATTTCCCTCTTTCTAAATACATGGATAGGATTTCTCTTAACTAACTGACAAAGGCTGGAGATTTTGTTCTGAATAATTACTTAAAGGTTTCCTATAGCAAGAAGAGGGAATGAGGAAGATGAGGGTCTGAGAAATCAGATCATGGATAAAAAAGAACCCAATATATCCAGCCACTTTCTTGGAGCCATAGTGTAGCATATAGCATTAAAATCCCCAATTAACAGGTTTTGGAAGGTAAACTTTTATCCCTAACTTAAAACCTACATCTCAACTCATATTCTTATCCAGTAGGCACACAATGTCCAGCCATTTGTCTACTCCTCAAGTAGCTAGGATTATAGGCTTAAAGTACATTTTTTTAAATGAGTAAGATTTAAATTTCTTTTGATTTTCAAATTTGTTGTGATCAGCATTGTGATCAAGGCAAAGTTATTAGGTGAGTAAATTATAATATTTGAACATTCTATGTTTCTATTCCTAGATGTGTACAAAATAGTAGACATGGAGTTATATTGAACTCTGTAGGTCCTGCCAGATTAAACTAAACAAATGTTACTATAATGAAAGCCAATTCAACACCCTAGGCAAGAAAATGAAAGTAGAACAGGAATTAAATTCACTTTATATTAATTCTAAAGAGAAAATATGGTAGAATAGAGTGAATATGAGTTTTTAAACAGTAGAACAACATAGATCAGGTCTGAATTTTTTAATTTTCTAATTTAAAACTCTATGAGTTTGTATCTCAATGAAGTTATTTAACATTTTTTAGCTTTAACTTCTACATCTGTAAAATGAAATTCTAACTTTCAAAAACAGAAATTACAGTTATTACCTGTGAAACAACAGTTAATAAACTAGCTTGTCAATTCCTTAAATTTTGTTGTGACTATTCACAACAAACATATTTAATATCAAACGATATACAACGTGTTATAAACCAATTTTGTAAATTCTAAACCTCTGGCAAAAAATAGCAGCATAATATTGCCGTTGGCTGGCATTTTAGTTGCTTTTCCATGAGACACATGGTGAAGTATAAAGTGCTTTCCCTTGGGAGAAAAACCAATGGCTGGTATGCTTTGAGGTCAAGGTTGTGGCTTTTTAAAAATTCCTAATTTCCAAAGTATGTGCCTCTTGGATAACTATCCACCCCCCCCCCACCAAATATTTTGCTCCTATACAAGGGTGAATAGTTCAAAGAGAAAATTAAAATTTCTATGATAAAATTTCTATGAGCAAAAGGAAACAGAAATTGTGGTGTAAATGTGTGGCAAATGAACTACCAGAATAAGATAGACCTGGCACCAGACACGGTCCTAACTGAATCCTTCATCTGCAGAACTCAGATGAAGTTCACAGAGTGGATGAGAAAAGAAAAATGCATGCTTTCTACATGAAACTAACTTCCCAAGGAGAAAAAGTGGTAGACATATGCTACCTGATTGCTGCTACCCAGCTCATCCATCAAATTAAATCACTCATCCTCCCAGGAAGCAAAGTATGCAATGGGAGGGGACAGAAACCAAGAGAGTTCCACTGTTAAAGATTTCTCAGCATGAAAGGAGACAGCAAGAGTATGCAGAAGTACTCCTTTATTTATTGTTGACAAATTTGCTGGCCCTTTATTGGGACACATTTTGATTTCTAAACAGGAACAAGTAACAATAACAAAAATAATCCATTATTGATTCTGAAACTTGCAAGCTCTCTAAAATAAATTTATTTAGTATGGTAGGTGATTGACACGGTATTAGAGTTAGCCATAATAATAGACATCATGACAATCACATTACCATGTATTGAGCCAGGTATTGACCTGTAGCCTCTATCTGTATTATTTAGCAGAAAATCTCAGGGTAGATATTATTTGTCTCATTTAATCTCTCAGAGAGCTTGAATGGCTCACATAAAATCACACAACTAGAATGTAGTGGAGTAGAATTTAAATTAAAGTCTGTTAAAACAAAATGTGTGGTCTAAATGTCGTGTACATACAAGGTTTTTGTTGTAATAAGAACTTTGTTCTACTCCCATAGTTTTGTTCTATTCCACTATGGACACAAAATCAGGTCAAAAGTCTTCCAATGTTCATTGTATTAAAAAAAAAGACAGCTTCTGTAAACCCAAATTGTCAGGAAGAATGATCTTTTCATGAACTTTCCTTCCAAGGTTTCCCAAAGACTCCACCAAATTAATCAACTGAGCAGATTCTTCTAGGACTTATCTATAATACTAAGTTAGATGTATTCTTTGGGGCTGATCCCTATCAGTCTTGACATTTAAACAGTACCCCTCACTGGCCTCCCTCAGTTTCTTGTAGTGTAGCTCCAATACTTATAAAAAGTAAGGCCAGCTGTCATTGCTTGAACTAAGATTACACAAGCAATTTGGTACAAAGTCCTTTCATTTTAGCGCAACTGATAAACCTGCAGTGTTTCCTCAGGTATAACAAACGATATACCTGTGTTCAATTTTATGCAAGCAACAAATGTGCAAGGGAGCTGGCCCCCAAATTATAAGACTTTATAACCTGGATGTTAATTGTTCATCTGTTTGGCTCCTCCTTAGGACATAAAGTTACTGATCTGCTACTGAACCAAAGCATTTTCTAGCATAAGCCACTTAACGATGACTTCAACTCTTAGTTCAGTCCATTGAGCCTCTATTTTTTCTTTCTTTTCTGCCAACAATCTTCCTACCTTCTTTATCATCTAATCCTTTAAAAATGTCATGATCAATTCAGACTTTTTCGTAACTTTTTGCTTTCCAGAAAAGTGATCCAGGTCTTGACCCCTTCCTGTGCCAACTACATCTGTGCCCATAAAACAAATCTTTGCAGCTTTTCCCTGAGAATTTCCAGCTCCGAATAGCAATGGATAGGAAGAAGGGGCACTGGAGGATTTTGCATACATATTTACTAATATGTTCATACACTTCTCACTATGCAAAAATTCTCTTTTTTTCTCACTTCCTTTCCTCTCCCAACATCACATCACTCAAGTGAACATCCTGTCTAACCTAAACAGAGTTTACATAATTTTTTTTCAGATCCCATATATTGAGTTATCCTTCATATATCACATCAGTACTTACCTTCTCATTTTTTCCATCCAGTTTAAAAAAGGATATTTTCTTTTCTTAACAATAATCTTATCCTGTCCCAACTGCTGAGGAAATTGGCTTCTTCTTTCTCTAAATTGATGCACTCCTTTGACTAGCTTTTTCTTGTTTACATTTGTAGCAATATGCTAGGGTTTAACATTGTCTCCCATGAGCACACTCATGCTCTATCATTACTTCTCTTTCGGGTGTCTTGCATATATTGTCATAATCTATATTCATTACTTTTATTTCCTCACCTTTCCTTTTCTTCTTATTTGACTTATACTTTGCCCACATGAGGCTTACACCTCTAAAACTAAGATTGGTTTTATCCTTACCAAATTTAATATTCTTTCCTCAAAACTTTTCTTTTATTCCTCCTGAAAACAACTGGCATCTGTTCTTGATCGTTCATTTTCTCTCATGGCCTTGGCCTTTGCTGTCTGATCTTATTTTTCTGTACTACTTCCATGAGAAATATCACCCACTTTCACAGGTTAAATGATTCCTCTCAAGTCTTTATCTTAAGCTCTGATTGCTTCATCAACTTAGAACTCTTTGCCTAGTATCCACCTCATAATTTGAATGCTCCAATCCAGAAACCCACTATGTTTGAATTAAATTCACAATTCTGACCCCATTCAAACTCCACCCATCCAACTTCTCACTTCAGGAACCACTTTTAAACATCCTAGGTTTACTTTTGGTTCTGCTTTTCATTTCTTATAATCAATCAGTCATCAAATCTAGTAAACATATCCATCAGTGTCTAAAGATATGTTCTTTCATTTTAATCCCAACTCTCACAGCTTCTTTTCTGAGTTATTACAATGGTTTCTCAGCCAGTCAATCTAATTTCAGCCCTTCTGCCATCTACATCATGAACGTTGTGTTCAGTTGAATTTTCTAAGACATGACTGCTTTATTTCCAACACTTATAAAATGAAATCAAATTTCTTATCCTGACTTTTGTGTTTATGAAAAAGTGGTTTCATATACTTCTCCAAACTTCTGTTTCTTTGAAATAAAATTTTCTCCAGTTATGTTTTCTTACCACTTCTCTTAGTTTTTGTTTAATAGTCCCTTACCATCATGCATATATATGAACATTCCATGCTCTGTCTTGTCTTTGTTAAGTCCTTGGCATTCTTGGGGCAGGCATGGGGTCCCAAAACCAGACCTCCTGATTTATGACCGCTTACAAAACTCCCCTGCTTGTTTTCCTGCTTGCAAAACCACAGGAACTTCCAGTTTCTCAACTAGCTAGGCATGTTGACCGGCTCCATCTGATGATCACAGATAAGCAGGGACCAGCAGCCCGGTTGTTCTCTGGGAGAAACACCCTCCGTCCCTTGTGGTGTAGCCCCTCCCATAAAGCCCACTACTCATTCCAGCTAAGCTGCTGCACTCTGAACCCAAAAGTCAGCCCGGCAGTCTGGCCCCCAATGAATCTTTCTTTTCTACACGTGGTACGGTCTCTGTTCAGCAGTTCCTTACAGTCTTCAAGTATTTTTACAATTCTTTTCTTCAGATTGAAATTATATATCCAAATCTTATCCAAGGCAAAGCATTTACTCCTTTTACCTCTACTGCTTCAATACCTTCCTAATCTAACAACTGCTAAATATACCAGATGTGTTGATATTCATGACAGGGGTAATTAACCCCTGAAAAACTGGAACTATATTTCTTTTTAATGTAAAATATTCAGATCATTATCCACTTAATTTACCATCTTTCAAATTTAAATTTTTATTTTAGTTATTCAGAGTTAATTACGAAAATTGCCACCTATAAGCACCATTAGCACTTATTCATCTCTCTTAGCAGCACTGTCATTATAATAACTTCAATAACTATAACAATAGTCACTGGGAACACAGAAAGCAGAGTATAGAGTAAATAGTAAATACCTTGAATAATAAACCTCAAAATCAACAGGCCTGTATTTAAAGACATAAAACCATGAAACTTTCAAGTTTGAAGAGAAGGCATTTCAGCAGGATTTTCCTGAGCATTCACTCAATGAGGTAGTCTAAACGCTTTAAGAAGACTTTGTGGAACTAATAGTCAAATGAGGGAATTTATTTCTTTTGCAATTACACATCATCAATATTTTTTAAAGTATCTAAAACTTGAAATAAGCCAAATGTAGGGCAGCATGCCCTTTCTTTGTCATACTGGAACATTTTTTAAAGACCTAATTAAAGATTGTTTGATATTGTTTATGTTTAGTGTGCTTTCATTTAACTCATTACTTATATGTGAATGCAAAAATCAATAATTGTGAGGTTACAAGATTTCTGTCCAGTAGAAAAGATAGCCATAATTGTTAGTTTTATTTTCCTGTAGGACATAAATCATTTTTTATAACTATCTTAGCTATCTTCTTTTAATTTGAACTTCTTTAAATGCCTATAAACATTATCTTCCTAAATGCTTTGTGTGAGTTTTCCAATGAACAGACGTGTCCATGCCGTCTCTATATGAGATCATGTTTCTACAAGTTTCATTGAACAGCCTGAGGTTGAAGAAAACTATTCTATTCCAATGTCAAACCACGCAGAGGATGATTAAGAAAAAAATTATGTATTTAACAAAATATATATTTTCTATGAAACATTGAGACTGCAAACCAATAACAAACACATCTTATTAAAACTAATAGAATGTTTATCAGAATTGCAACAAGAACCTTGCTTTCCAATGCTCCCCAGTCCAAAGGTATTATGTACAGACTTTGTCCAGTACTTGCTTTACAAACTCTTTCCTAAAATCTAAAAGATCTAAGATCCTAAGATCTAAAACCCTTGAGACTCTTTCTTTATTTATCTATTTTGACACACCATTGTTGACTTCTCTAAAATAGCACCAAACAAGGTAATAAAGCAAACTTTATTTGAACTCACTGAATGACGTAAGGCAGAATACCATCCTCATTAGTGTCTCAGAACAGGGATCTGAGAGAGTGAATCTTCATTAATAAATTGTTGTTTCATAGGTAAGCTTTTGACCAGATGAGCAGACTGTTGTCTCAGGGAAAAACAAAATTATCTGAAGCAATCAGTGAAAGTTTTATTGTTTACAATCTCATATTTTCTGAGAAAAGTTTACCTATGCCAAAGTCATGTTAACCCACATCATCTCAAACTATAAACTACACTGAAGAAACAAAACCAGAAGCATTTCATTATGCAGAATGGCAGAATATGTCATGCTAAAATATGTCAATTTTTGCATAAGGATTATTTTGAACTGGGCACGAATGAGAAAAAGAAAACCTAAGAAAGTTCATAGGCCTCTCCTATTTGCCTAAAACCAGGACATACATTTACAAAGGTATCCCCTTTCCTGTCTACCAGAAGGGCAGAAGTTAATCACCAGAGGCAACTTCAGACCCTTACTAGTTTAAAGATGGTACCAGAGAAGTCTATGCAACAAATTTTAGTAATCAGCCTTTATCTACCATCACTTTCCCTATATTTACCTCGACAAAATTTGCCATATCTAGGGATTTAAAGTTCTTTTGTTTTGTTGCTTCTTTAAATGTTTGTTGTTCCTTTCCTAGATGCTACATCAGCTGAACTTCTAACCAAGTCTTAGAGTTATTCATCTCTGGGTACATCTGTGTTACTCACCTGATTCACATGTTAATAAACTTGTGTATGTTATTCTCCTGTTAATCTATATATTTTTCAGTCCAATTTAGAGGGTACCAGCTAAACTATCCAGAAGGGTAGTAGGAAAAATAATTTTTAACTCTCCTATAATTACAAATTCCTATGACGAAAATAATCAAGATATAGTATGGGTTTGGGACAATTAATATTCCATAATTATTTCTAATCAGTCCCAATAATTTTAAATGAAGTTAGAATTTTAGCTTTCATTTGTTGTTCTATGGAATACCCAATAAAGTGGGAATTTTTAACCTTTAAAAATTATCCCATAGTAAAGGGGAGCAGGGCAATAGAGAAAGAGTAAATAATAGAGGAGGCTAATCTGATTAAAGTAAGATATACACATGAGTGAAAAATTGTTCCAGATTTTAGAGATAATGAAGCATTAATATCTTCAGAATATGCCCTGGGTATGGTTTTATATAATACTGTAACTGAGGTACTTTGAAGTATCTAGGAAAAGTCATTATTTTGGTTAGCAAAATAAGTTCATAAAGATAATGACAAGTGAATGGTAGGAATAATCCTGAAGAAAAAATTAAGAAATTGACTTATCTTGCCTCCTTTGTTATGCTGAGGTTGGCAAAGTCATTGTGCCAAAACTAAATGGGGCAACTATTACTTAGTTTTATTTGCTAAAATATTTTCATAATTTTCTCTCCCTTTATCAGTCAGTTAGATTTCTACTCTGTAACATTCTCCTTACTTTTTTTTTTCTTTTATTATTCATATGTGCATACAAGGCTTGGTTCATTTCTCCCCCCTGCCCCCACCCCCTCCCTTACCACCCACTCCACCCCACCCCTCTCCCCCCTACCCCCTCAATACCCAGCAGAAACTATTTTGCCCTTATCTCTAATTTTGTTGTAGAGAGAGTATAAGCAATAATAGGAAGGAACAAGGGGTTTTGCTGGTTGAGATAAGGATAGCTATACAGGGCATTGACTCACATTGATTTCCTGTGCGTGTGTGTTGCCTTCTAGGTTAATTCTTTTTAATCTAACCTTTTCTCTAATTCCTGGTCCCCTTCTCCTATTGGCCTCAGTTGCTTTTAAGGTATCTGCTTTAGTTTCTCTGCGTTAAGGGCAACAACTGCTAGCTAAGTTTTTAGGTGTCTTACCTATCGTCACCCCTCCCTTGTGTGCTCTCGCTTTTATCATGTGCTCAAAGTCCAATCCCATTGTTGTGTTTGCCCTTGATCTAATGTCCACATAGGAGGGAGAACATACGATTTTTGGTCTTTTGGGCCAGGCTAACCTCACTCAGAATGATGTTCTCCAATTCCATCCATTTACCAGCTAATGATAACATTTCGTTCTTCTTCATGGCTGCATAAAATTCCATTGTGCATAGATACCACATTTTCTTAATCCATTCGTCAGTGGTGGGGCATCTTGGCTGTTTCCATAACTTGGCTATTGTGAATAATGCCGCAATAAACATGGGTGTGCAGGTGCCTCTGGAGTAACCTGTGTCACAGTCTTTTGGGTATATCCCCAAGAGTAGTATTGCTGGATCAAATGGTAGATCAATGTTTAGCTTTTTAAGTAGCCTCCAAATTTTTTTCCAGAGTGGCTGTACTAGTTTACATTCCCACCAACGGTGTAAGAGGGTTCCTTTTTCCCCACATCCTCTCCAACACCTGTTGTTGGTGGTGTTGCTAATGATGGCTATTCTAACAGGGGTTAGGTGGAATCTTAGCGTGGTTTTAATTTGCATTTCCTTTATTGCGAGAGATGGTGAGCATTTTTTCATGTGTGTTTTGGCCATTTGGATTTCTTCTTTTGAGAAAGTTCTGTTTAGTTCATTTGCCCATTTCTTTATTGGCTCATTAGTTTTGGGAGAATGTAGTTTTTTAAGTTCCCTATATATTCTGGTTATCAGTCCTTTGTCTGATGTATAGCTGGCAAATATTTTCTCCCACTCTGTGGGTGTTCTCTTCAGTTTAGAGACCATTTCTTTTGATGAACAGAGGCTTTTTAGCTTTATGAGGTCCCATTTATCTATACTATCTCTTAGTTGCTGTGCTCCTGGGGTTTCATTGAGAAAGTTCTTACCTATACCTACCAACTCCAGAGTATTTTCTACTCTTTCCTGTATCAACTTTAGAGTTTGTGGTCTGATATTAAGATCCTTGATCCATTTTGAGTTAATCTTGGTATAGGGTGATATACATGGATCTAGTTTCAGTTTTTTGCAGACTGCTAACCAGTTTTCCCAGCAGTTTTTGTTCAAGAGGCTGCTATTTCTCCATCATATATTTTTAGCTCCTTTGTCAAAGACAAGTTGTTTGTAGTTGTGTGGCTTCATATCTGGTCCTCTATTCTGTTCCACTGGTCTTCATGTATGTTTTTGTGCCAGTACTATGCTGTTTTTATTGTTACTGCTTTGTAATATAGTTTGAAGTCAGGTATTGTGATACTTCCAGCATTGTTCTTTTGATGGAGTACTGCCTTGGCTATTCGTGGCTTCTTGCGTTTCCATATAAATTTAACAGTAGATTTTTCAATCTCTTTAATGAATGTCATTGGAATTTTGATGGGAATTGCTTAAACATGTAGATTACTTTTGGGAGCACAGACATTTTTACTATGTAGATTCTACCAATCCATGAGCATGGGAGATCTCTCCACTTTCTATAGTCTTCCTCAATCTCTTTCTTCAGAAGTGTATAGTTTTCCTTGTAGAGGTCTTTCACATCTTTTGTTAGGTTTACACCTAGGTATTTGATTTTTTTTGAGGCTATTGTAAATGGAATTGTTTTCATACATTCTTTTTCAGTTTGCTCATTGTTAGTGTATAGAAATGCTAATGATTTTTCTATGTTGATTTTATATCCTGCTACCTTGCTATAGCTATTGATAATGTCTAGAAGCTTCTGAGTAGAATTTTTTGGGTCTTTAAGGTATAGGATCATGTCATCTGCAAATAGGGATATTTTGACAGTTTCTTTACCTATTTGTATTCCTTTTATTCCTTCTTCTTGCCTAATTGCTCTGGCTAGGAATTCCAGTACTATGTTGAATAGGAGTGGAGATACTGGGCATCCTTGTCTGGTTCCTGATTTTAGAGGGAATGTTTTCAGTTTTTCTCTGTTAAGTATAATGCTGGCTGTAGGTTTGTCATATATACCTTTTATAATGTTGAGGTACTTTCCTTCTATTCCTAGTTTTCTTAGAGCTTTTATCATGAAATGATGTTGGATCTTATCAAAGGCTTTTTCTGCATCTATTGAGATGATCAAGTGGTTTTTGTCTTTGCTTCTGTTAATGTGGTTTATTACATTTATTGATTTTCGTATGTTGAACCACCCCTGCATCCCTGGAATGAAGCCTACTTGGTCATGGTGAATAATCTTTTTGATGTGTTGTTGAATTCAGTTTGCCATTATTTTGTTGAGGATTTTTGTGTCAATGTTCATTAAGGAGATTGGCCTATAGTTCTCCTTTTTGGAGGTGTCTTTGCCTGGTTTTGGGATAAGTGTAATAGTGGCTTCATAAAATGTGTTTGGCAGTTTTCCTTCCCTTTCTATTTCGTGGAACAGTTTAAGGAGGGTTGGTATCAGTTCTTCTTTAAAGGTCTGATAGAATTCAGCAGAGAATCCATCAGGTCCTGGACTTTTCTTTTTTGGGGAGACTCTTGATTGCTGCTTCAATTTCATTTTGTGTTATAGGTCTATTCAGGTGATTAATTTCTTCTTGGATCAGTTTTGGATGATCATATGTATCTAGAAATGTGTCCATTTCTTTAAGATTTTCAAATTTATTTGAATATAGGTTCTCAAAGTAGTCTCTGATGATTTCCTGGACTTCGATGGTGTTTGTTGTTATCTCCCCTTTTGCATTCCTGATTCTACTAATTTGGGTTTTTTCTCTCCTCATTTTAGTCAGGTTTGCCAGGGGTCTGTAGATCTTGTTTATTTTTTCAAAGAACCAACTTTCTGTTTCATTAATTCTTTGTATGTTTTTTTTTGGTTTCTATTTCATTGATTTCAGCTCTTATTTTTATTATTTCTCTCCTTCTATTTGTTTTGGGATTTGCTTGTTCTTGTTTTTCTAGGAGTTTGAGATGTATCATTAGGTCATTGATTTGGGATCTTTCAGTCTTTTTAATATATGCACTCATGGCTATAAACTTTACTCTCAGGACTGCCTTAGTTGTGTCCCATAGGTTCCAGTAGGTTGTGTTTTCATTTTCATTGACTTCCAGGAACTTTTTAATTTCCTCTTTTATTTCATCGATGATCTGTTCTTCATTAAGTAATGAGCTATTTAGTTTCCAGCTGTTTGCATGTTTTTTGTCTTTACTTTTGTTACTGAGTTCTACTTTTACTGCATTGTGATCAGATAGTATGCACGGTATAATTTCTATTTTCTTATATTTGCTGAGGCTTGCGTTGTGCCCTAGGATATGATCTATTTTGGAGAAGGTTCCATGGGCTGCTGAGAAGAATGTATATTGTGTAGAGGTTGGATAGGTCCATTTGATCTATTTCATATTTTAGATCTTGGATATCTTTATTGATTTTTTGTTTGGATGACCTATCTATTGATGATAATGGGGTGTTAAAGTCTCCCACAACCACTGTGTTGGTGTTTATATATGCTTTTAGGTCTTTCGGGGTATGTTTGATGAAATTGGGTGCGTTGACATTGGGTGCGTACAGATTGATGATTATTATTTCATTTTGGTCTATTTCCCCTTTTATTAGTATGGAATGTCCTTCTTTATCTCGTTTGATCAATGTAGGTTTCAAGTCTACTTTGTCAGAGAAAAGTAATGCTACTCCTGCCTGTTTTCGGGGTCCATTGGCTTGGTAAATCTTCTTCCAGCCTTTCGTCCTAAGACTATGCTCACATCTGTTGGTGAGATGGGTCTCTTGTAAGCAACAAATTGTTGGATCTTCCTTTTTAATCCATTTCGTCAAGCAGTGCCTTTTGATGGGTGAATTAAGTCCGTTAACATTAAGCGTTAGTACTGATAGGCATGTGGTGATTCCTGTCATTTAGTTGTCTTAGTTGTTTGAAGGTTTGATTGTGTGTACCTAAGTTGAGGTTACTCTCTACTGTCTTGCTTTTTCTTTTCCTTTGGTTTGTTGCTGCCTGTCTTTTCATGGTTAAGTTGGGTTTCACTTTCTGTGTGCAGAATCCCTTGAAGAATCTTTTGTAGTGGTGGCTTTGTGGTCACTTATTGTTTTAGTTTCTGCTTATCATGGAAGACTTTTATTGCTCCATCTATTTTGAATGATAGTTTTGCTAGGTAGAATATCCTGGAGTTGAAGTTATTTTCATTCAGTGCCTGGAAGATCTCACCTCACATTCTTCTTGCTTTTAATGTTTTTGTTGAGAAGTCTGCTGTGATTTTGATGGGTTTACCTTGTATGTTACTTGTTTTTTCTCTCTTACATCCTTCAATATTCTTTCCTTAGTTTCTGAACTTGTTGTTTTAATGATGATATGTCGTGGAGTAGTTCTATTTTGATCTGGTCTGTTTGGTGTCCTGGAGGCCTCTTGAATCCGTACGGGAATATCTTTCTCTAGATTTGTGCAATTTTCCGTTATTATTTTGTTGAATATATTACGCATTCCCTTTGCTTGCACCTCTTCTCCTTCTTTGATGCCCATGATTCTCAAGTTTGGTCTTTTGATGAGTTGGTGAGTTCTTGTATTTTCTTTTCACAGGTCTTGAGTTGTTTAAATAATAGTTCTTTGGTTTTTTCTTTAATTACCATTTCATCTTCAAGTTCTGAGATTCTGTCTTCTGTTTGTTCTATTCTGCTGGATTGGCCTTCCGTTTTGTTTTGCAGTTCTGTTTCATTCTTTTTTCTGAGGTTTTCCATATCCTGGCAGTTTTCCTCTTTAATGTTGTCTATTTTTGTTCTGAGTTCATTTATCCATTTATTCATTGTGTTCTCTCTTTCACTTTGGTGTTTATACAGTGCTTCTATGGTTTCCTTTATTTCTTCTTTTGCTTTCTCAAATTCTCTATTTTTTGTTGTCTTGGAATTTCTTGAGTGTCTCCTGTACATTTTGGTTGACCCTATCCAGTATCATCTCTATAAAATTCTCATTGAGTACTTGTAGTATGTCTTCTTTTAAATTATTCTTGTGGGCTTCATTGGGTCCTTTGGCATAGTTTATCTTCATTTTGCTGGAGTCTGGATCTGAGTTTCTGTTTTCTTCATTTTCCTCTGGTTCCTGTACTAATTTTTTGCTGTGGGGAAACTGGTTTCCCTGTTTTTTCTGTCTTCCTGTCATTGTCTTTGGTGTTGTTACTGTCCCTGTACTGTGTGCAATTAAGTATTTTCTAGCTTGTAATAATAACAATGGTAATATTTAGAATGGAAGGGTGAGCTGAGATGGAAAGCAAGAAGTTAAAGAAAAGGGGAAAAGAAATACACAGACAAGAGGGAGAAAACAGAACAAGGTTTCAGACAAGAAAGTTTCAAAGGTATAAATAGGCAGCATTAGTGTACTAATTGACAGTAAGCTGAACAGACATTAGAGGGACAGAGGATTGAAAATAAAAAATAAAGATAAGAATAAAAATAAAAAATAAGTTAATGAAAGAAATATCTATATATAAAAATGAATTAAAATAAAATGGAAAATGGAAAATTAAAAAAAAATAAACCAAAAAACCTCCAAGTTTAAATGCAATGAAGTTTCAGTCTTAATAACTTGGGTGTCCGTCTTAGTCTCCAATACTGGACATGGCACCTCAGATGTTGTTCTGTAGTTGTCTCATTAAAGGGGACGCATAAAGTAGAACAAATCTACACACATACACACACACACACACACACACACAAACCCCACCAAGTGTCCCAAGTTCAAATGCAATACAATTTCAGTAAGTTTTTCAGCATGCATGTGTAATTCGGTTGTTCTCTCATCAAAGGTAGGGAGAAAAAGAAAAAAAAGAGTCTGGAGACAGTTCTGATTATGGTATCTGCACTGCAAGCAGTGGCTTGCCTGCCCACTGCTGTTAGCCTGCTGTTGCTGGAGGCGTTATTTATGCAGATCTCTGGGGTGAGCTTAGCACTCACTTGGCCCCGCAGGCTTTGTTTGTTCAGAGTTCTCCTGTGCGGGAGCCTCTGCTACAAGCTTTCCCCTTTCCAAGCACACTGGGAAAGGTGACATTGCACCCACGTTGTCAGGCCTGCATGTTTATTGACAGTTCATGTGGGAGGTGGGTCTTCCCTCCTCTCCTGTGGAGTTTTCCTCCCTCTGCCACCCTCACAAGTTTTCCCGCTCCTGGTTGCTGGGTGCGCTCTCCCGTTCCCGCCAGTGCCTCTCCGGCCTACCCGGCTTGTTTATTTACAGTCCCGGGAAGGATTCCCTTCCCCCAGTCTTTGGTGCTCAGTGCGCCCCACCCTCTTTCCCTCATGTCTTTATTCTTATTGCTTATTACTCAGTTTCTCTTTTTTCCCCAGGGGGAGGTCAGTCTGTCCAGGGGGCTATGCTTCTCTGGCCCAGGCTTGTCTGTGGGAGTACTGTGGTACCGTGAAGCTCACCTGGTCCGTGTCTTCCAAAGCCATCTGGGCACTGGCAACTGGCAACCCAGAGGCCCTCCTGGTTTCTCTGTTTAACGTGAAGTGGAGATTCTCTGCACTGGCTGGCGGTGTGGAGGGGTCAAAGGTATGCCTCTTCTCAGTGATTATGCCTGCAAAGTGTGTCTCCAGCGTCTCTCCAAGATTTCACTATAGGAGGCTCGCTTTCTGCTTCCTCCCTCTAGCCGCCATCTTGGAATCCTCTCTCCTTCCTTTTTATCCCTTTATGTTTGTCCTTTTATAATCTGCAGCTAATCCAAATTGTCACCATGTGGGCAAAAGTTTTAAAAAAAAGAAAAGAAAGAAAGAACAGAGCTATATAATGAAACTGCTGAGGAGCTCCTCTCTGAATAAAGTGAAAGAGTCTATCAACTTAAGCCCAAGTATAACTCTTTCATCCCACACAGGTCTTTTTCTTCTTTTCCCCTCTTTCTTAATTTAGTCTAGATTTCCATCCCTGTTCACTAGTTAAATGATATTCCAGATAACTGACTTTCTCATATGTGAAATTATTATCTCTATTTTTAAAAAATCAGAATCTGACTTCTTCGTCATATTTTGAATCTGTATGCATATTCTTATGACTCGTTATATTTCCCTTACTAAAAAAAAATCCATGAACAGATAAGATAGATTTTATTAGAAGAAAAATAATTTACTTGTTATATAGTAGACACCAATAAATAATTACTGAATGAATACATTATATGCAGATATAATTCCTCTCTCTTTCTCTCTCTCTATATATACATACATATGTAATATATTATATATTATTAATCATATATGTGCTCAACATATGTGTCAGTTTTAGTTATAATATAATCACAGGAACTTATTTTTATTATATTATTCATATTAAATATAATATATAACTAGAATTTTCTCTACTCAGTTCCTTCTTAACAAAGATTAGAGAGATCTTTTCTTCCATCTCTTGCTTTTTTCTAAATTCTCATCTCTTCTTCATTCTAACCTTTCCAGAACCAGAGTTTCTTCACCAAATGTTCCTGGCAATTGAAAAAAAAACACACACACAACAAGAAACTTAAAGGGGGACCACTGTTTTAATGTAGACTATAAACATTTCATGTGGTAACTCAAGGGAATGAACAATTCCTGCCTTGTGCCCAAGTGCCCTGATCTACAAACATCCAGGAAGCCGGCAGTAATAACACCTCAATGTAGGTGGTGGTGTTTATTAAGACATCACATGGAAAACAGATGGTTACAACCTAATCTTCAATGACTTCTCAGCATGACCTTGTCATCACCAACTACATGGTATCATTAATCTTACTTTGTGCACCAACTGTGTAACATCCTATTTCAGGGACATTCACTTCCATAATGGATACACAAGAAAATTTGAGACTTACAGATTCTTGAGTTGTAAAAACTGACAATAATTGTCCTATTGTTACTATTTAATTGAACAGACATCAATTGTGCATTTAAAAAGTGTATCAGAGATATTTCTCAGAATTAAAAAAGCGATACCCATATTCAAAGAAAAATTAATCTCATTTTCTCTTATCTTTTATCAGAGAAAACTGATTTACTGACATTGTGGGAAGAAATATTTATTGAATGAATGACATGTTAATATTTGATCATAATTTTAAGAAGCTGTGCTTTCAATTAGTGTCAAAGAATTGCTAGCAACCAAGCAATTGAGACGTAAGGCTACTGAAAGTTAAGGACCTGGTTCTCTGGCGTTGCCGTGCCATGACCTAATTCTGTTATGAAATAATAATCACCAGCATCATTGACAGAGATAGCCCATTTTACTGTTGACTTTTTAATATCCAATTAAATAGTTTTAAGTTTATTTTTTCTAAATTCTGGTGAGCTGTGGTAGGAATTCACTGTTTCTTAAGCAAGTAAGACCTCTACACTCAACCACTCTAGCTCAGCTTCTGTTCTGAAGAGTGAAATGCAGAGGAGTTCAGAGGGGGTG
The DNA here is from genome assembly GCF_047511655.1 of Castor canadensis. Classification (NCBI taxonomy): domain Eukaryota; kingdom Metazoa; phylum Chordata; class Mammalia; order Rodentia; family Castoridae; genus Castor; species Castor canadensis. Next base: position 34,706,487 of record NC_133394.1, on the reverse strand, counting down.
CTCACCACAGTCTTTTCCTCAAAAGCATATGCAAATAATTTACCAAGGCAAAATGAAAATAAGGTTAACTGGATCCATTTCAGTCTTCATTTATTAACCCTTAAACATTTGTCAAATGCTTCCCTCAATTATCCAGTCTAGAGGGTTTGAAGCAAGCCTGTCTCTCCTCACACATACTGCTTTCATATTTTAAATGGCCATTGACTGCTAGGACTTGATCCTTGTGTTCTGGCTTCCCATCCTCTTTTAGACAAGAGAAAGAACCTAAGACAACTGAATCCATCCTCCTTCCTACTAACCTAAACATCCTGTTCTTCCTTAGAATCCTGCTTCTAAATGTCTGTTGAATCTTGAACTTTTAAAGGCACATTTTGCTATTCTGTGGAAAGGAATTGTGTCCTAAATAATAATTCTTAAACATACCATGGGAACTGCCCCCTGTCCCCTTCCAGTCACTTCACAGCTGCTTTGGAAACCAGCCCAGAACCGACTACCCTTAGGTCACACTGAAGTCACAAGAGTCAGAGTCTCTCCACATCAGCGATTCTGATGCCAGCAGCACAGGCAGCAATAACACTCCATGGGTAGTTTTATCCCTGAAATCTCCCAGAGACAGATGGCAGGGAAGCTCACCTTTCTACAGTGGATGCTCTGGTGCTCTATTTATTTGGTATGTGGAATCACAGAATATGTGAATCTGGTGAATTACTTTATACACATATATGAAAATAGAATAGTGAAACCTGTTGAAGCTTGTTTCAGGAAAGGGATAGGGAGATAAGAAGGAGAAATAAATTGGGGCACATTATTTGCATGCAAGGAAACATGACAATGAAAACCATTTGTACAACTAAAAATAAAAACTGATAAAATTTTTTAAAACCTAACATATAGAGTGCTTCTAGTTGCAAGGTCCTATGCTGAGAACTTTGCATCCATTAATTTGTGCAATTCTGATAACCATACAAAGGCAATTGATGTTACAATTCTAATCTTATCCATGAAAGTCTAAGACATACACAAGTTCCAAGTTCCCAACTTGTCCTGAATTTTACAACTAGCAAGCTGCACAACCACTTTTGAATTCAGTTATTTCTGTCTCCAAAGTCCTTGCCTTCAAAGACATTCCTGTGCCTCTCACCAGAGGATTTCTCCACACAAGTGGTAATATACCAGCAAACCTCTAAAAGTCACTAAGACAACATATTTGTCTAATGATTTAATTCACTATAAAAGGACTTAAGTATCATAAAGAACCCAGTGACCTGACATTCAAAGATGTGACTCAGTTCACCAAGGGTATTTTTATGTTTACTGTCTGCCTCCCAGCTTCTCAGGGCTACATGAAACTCCCTTTGGGCCCATGTCTCACTCAGTACACTTTTTATTTTCCTTCTAAAATATCCAGTTTCTTTCAGTTGTATTTTGAAAACTGCTCCAGTAACAGGAGTGCAATTTTGAGATCTCAGATTCCTCTCAAATGGTTGGGGAAGGATTAGGGTATTTGTCAGGCCTAAGCTCTGTGGGCTCTCCTGAGGCTGTGGGATGTACTTCTTTCAGCAATGCAGGAAAAAGCAAGCATGTTGAAAAATGTTGAAAAGATTTATTTATGAGCCCAGATAGAAGGTCCTATTTCCCCTTTTGAATAGGAGAGAATCCTAGGCAGTCTTTTATGTTGAAATATGAAATTATTCCATCCTTCCAATTCTTTGCTGCTTTCATGTATTCCTCACTGGTATTTCAGAGAATCATGCCTGAAGCAACCCAAGGCTTGTCCTGCTTCATTGCAGTCACTCCTTTCTCATCAGCTCAATCGATAAATTTCCAAGCCAAACTAAAATATGCATTTTACTCATTTTTGTGTTCAGGCAGAAGCCTTCTGCTGAATGCTAGAAAACAACAGCTACACATTTAGCCTATAAACAGACAAAAGTTTCAATAGTCAAGTGAAAAATGGCCAGTTAATGTTGAGCTCTAGATGCTTATTTCATAGATCAGTTACAAAAAAAGTTTATGGACTATTGTATCTTTATATTCAGGCAGGTGCTTCTGTTCTTTAGTTGGATATGTTTTTGCCAAAGTGAGCTCCTGTTCTATAGGATAGTTTGGGTAATATGATGGTGAATTTATGTCAGCTTGTCTGAGCTAGTCCTATTTGGATGTTCAAATAGGTCTGAAACATTATTTCTGAATGTGTCTGTGTTTCCAGAAGAAATTAAACAGGGTAAAGATGGTTAGCCTTACCAGCATGGGTGGGTACCATCCAATCTATCAAAAGCCTAAGTGAACACAAAGGTGGAAGAAAGGTAAATTTGCTCTTTTCTCTGAATGGATGAGGACATCCATTCTCTTTAACCTTGGACATCAGCACTCTGGGTTCTCGACCTTCAGATTTTGAACAAGCTTTACAAGAATTTGATTTGAGATAGAATTACACCACTGGCTTTCCTGAGTTTCCAGCTTCCAGTGAGCAGATGGTAGGACTTCTTGACTTCCATAATCATGTGCGCCAATCTGTTATAATACATCCTTTTCTATAGATTCATATATATCCTATTGGTTCTGTTTCTCTAGAGAATTCTGACTAATGTAAGGAACTAATGATAACTTCAAGGACTCAAACTGCAAATAAGGAGTTGTAAAAGAAATAGCGTAACTACTTTATCATGCTGATCCGCCCAATTAACTCTAGAATCAGCTAGTGTAAACTCTAAGGGTTAAGAAGATAAAAGCAAACTGGAGCAGAACAAAAGCACAAGTCAGACAGATTAGAGCCACATAACACTATTTCTTCAAACTACGAAGACTAAATAAATGCAATCATGTATATAAATCTGTGTATGCAAGTATAACTCATATATATGTACATACATATATATATATATAGTCATATACAGATGCTAAATTACATTTAATTATCTTTCTATGTATCTTTACCTATTGAAGAGTCACAAAATTCCTTATAAATCTGGGGGAAAATGTGGGTATTCTTTTCAGAACAGACCCAGAAGAATTTGCTTCTCAAAGGGGATGTAGATTTCCTAACTCAATCTAAGTAACTGTGGTAAAACTTTAACAATCCACAAAGAGGAAGAACAAAATACTCCCTTTAGGAAGCCTTCCCCTAACTAACTACTGTTCTTTCTACAGCCCTATTATAGGAATTAATATTCTTATTTCACAGTGCAATCTTTCTCTATAATCTGTAAACATTTAGAAACAGTAAAACATGCTAACAAAGTTACTACGATGTTTTAGAATAACCATTGCTTCAACTGCATTCAACAAATATCTATTTTGTAAATCATTAAGAAAACTGTACTAAAGGTTTCCCCAAAATTCTTTTAGCCCCATTATTCTGAGAATATTTTATTTTTGTGTATCTTTTCAAGGTGTTTTCTAGTGTTAGACATTTTAAATCATTATAGTTTTTATGTCACTCGTTCAAACATTAAGATGTTCAGGAGAAGATCTAATTTATAGCTCTCTTATTATTATTAGCTCTAATAAAACACATGAGATAAAAAACTAACTTTAGGAAACAAAGATAGTGGCACTGCCATTTTCACCAGGGACTGTGTTTGTACATTAGTGATTATAGAAAGCTAACTTGAGCTCTTCAACTTTCAAAAGACTTAAACTTGAAACAAACAAGAAAAAAACAATCTCAACAGGCTTGTTTAGAATTTGCCATTGTGACTAGCATGAATACAGGTTTTAGACTCAAATATGTGTAAAGCTTTGGTTAGAATCATAAGGTCAGGGTGAGACCTGTAAGTGTAAGGGATTCCTCACAATTTTAGTTAATTAGAAAGTTGTGTTCCCACCAAGTAACTAAGAGTCATGAGAATGATTCAAGCCTAAACACTGCACCTAATTGTGAAATACTAAGTAAACAATTTAGCCTCTCTTGACATGTATTTTCTCATCTTAAAAGTTACAATGGCCAGGCACCTGTAGCTCACACCTATAATCCTAGCTACTCAGGAGCCAGAGATCAGGAGGCTCGCGGTTCAAAGCCAGCCCAGGCAAATAGTTGGCTGTCTTGAAAAATACCCAACATAAAAAAGGTCTGGTGGAGTGGCTCAAGGTGAAGGCCCTGAGTTCAAGCCCGAGTACCACAAAAAAAAAAAGTTAGAACATTTTTAAGAAGTCTCCATTTCCTTTCACCACTAAATTATGGTTATTCTAGTAAGTAGTTCAGTAATGAATCATTTGGAGGAAATAAACAGACTGGTTGCAACTGTAGTGCTTGCCTTTGAGTTGATTATACCAATGATGGAATAATAAACTCACTAGGAAAGTAGGCCTGACTTGTAGCATTTGCCAGTTCTTGTGGTGTAAGTATTTCCACCATTCCTTATTTCAAACTGCCTATATTCTGTCATTGAACATAAAATTCTGAAGAGATGTTCGTTTTTCAGCTCTCGAGAATGGAATAAACAGGCTGCAGTATACCTCAGACTCCATTTTCTAGATCTCAGACTTAGTCTCTAAGTTGAAAAACATCGTTTACCACTTTAAAATGATATTTCAATAACACACTAAACCAAAGCTTTGCTAAGAAACATTTTTCTATTTGGATGAAAAGATACACAGTACCCATTTGTTTTGGCCTTGGGGAAATAAAAGTGCAAACTAATACTCCTAAATGAAATGCACAAAACACATCTGAGATTCACTTGCCACTAAAGTAGGTTGCAAGTTTGCAAATTCTCATTCAACACCATAGCTCAAGTGACTACTTTCACTAAGATAAGCTGGAAATACTTCTCTTAACATCATGATATATTTACACAAAATGAAGTTGAAGAACAATCTAAAGTCAAAAAGTTTCAATAATTCAATGGAACATACAAATCTATAGAAAACAGATCTGGTTTCCCTGAAGGCATCACTCAAAAATATCTTCTGTATTGAAAGATCTTACCAGACCTCACCATTTAGAGAATCAGTCATAGAGTATGAAGAGACTTCAAAGGAAAAGATGTATTTTTAACCTTGGGTATCCAGCAAAAATCAAAGCCTTAGGGAAAAAAAAAGGCTCATATGCAAGTAGTTTATTCTCAAAACCTATCCAGGAAAGCAGGAGTAGAGTAGAGGAAAGAATGTGACAGAGAAAGAAGGAAAACCAATACATGGCTATATTATCAAGCAAGCTAGCTAATGCTATAGGCAATTGAACCTCCAAACGTTCAGTAAATAGAATGTGGCTAGACTTTGCTATCGATAACTCTTCTACTACATTGGCCATGGGTTGTCTTTTTCAATTTACTACTTTATCAAAATATAATTTTATATAATATCCTGAACAAATTCAAAGTATGTAACTTGATATATATGCCCATGGACTCTTATCACAGTAATAAGTCCAAACATTTCCATTGCCTCCCTCATTTCAAGATAAACTTTCAGTTCATTCTCCATTTATCAGCATTACCAAATAACTACCAACCAAATTTAAGCAATACAGTTAATGTTCATGCTTACATCTATGGATCCTTATTGTCAAAAATGTCCCTAATCTACCTAGAATTTGGGGGCAAAACAGTCAATAAAACATGTCATTTTTGAAGCTGATGTAGTCAATCTTCATTTCCAGCCAGTAATTCAGTTTTTCTATGGATGTAGATTAGCAAATAATGTAGCATAGACTGTGATATCTATTTAATTCCTTGTCTTCACCCAATAGAGTTTTGTGACCTCAAGATTGATGAAAACATAGCTTAACCCATGTGACCTTTCCTTTAAAGAATGTTTTAAAGGCAACCTTACATGCTGCTATTTCAATTTATAGCACTTTTTATTTTGCTTGCACTCTGAGGCAGTTTCACTCAATGGTTCAAAAATACAAAATAAATGTGTTCAGTTGGTCATAGATCATTTTAAATAATTTTAAAAGCACTTGTAAGAGAAATGAAACACACAAAAGGAACACCTGAGATATTAGCAGAAAACCTGAGATAGGCCAATTACTTGAATATTTTTAAGAATAGTTCTTTATAAGAAATGTTACTCTGAACACATAATTATGGGGATAATGTACTTGCTGAATATTTAGAAAGTAAAATTAAAAGGTATCAAGTAAAAGATACTCTCTGTTAAAACAAAAATTTCAGTTGAGGATGAATCAATATTCATGATGTTATGTGGATTGAGTAAGTGTAGTGTTCATTGACACTTTTGGCTCTTTCTATATTTTAACGATTATTGCAGCTCAGAAGGATTCCAGAGGTTGATAACAGAGATGCCATAAGTAATTATGAAAACTTCTCACTCACCACACTTATCCTTTTATGTGTGTACTTAACACATTTAAGACTCTGGACAAAATATCTTGCTACTATAAGCTTACTTTTCTCCATATCAAGCAAAGTCATTGCCAAGTATTTTAGAGATGGAGATCTAAAACAGAAGTATAAAACTGAGTGTACTTGGGATGAGGAGGAAAATAAGAAAGAAAAGATTGGAAGTGTATCTCATTAGATTAACCCATATATGTCATATCACCATATTCTCTTTCTTCTGATTAAGGATCCACAGATTTTTATCAGAATTTTTGAAAACTAAGTGTACTTCAGGAAACATTAAAAGTAATTTGCAAAAAGTTTATAATCTGTATCATCTGAAGAATAATTGTAGCTTATTTCTCATAAAAATAAATGCTTTGTAATCATATTTAGTCAATATTTTATCATGTATAAATTATTTCCTGCTTGGCTTTCTTGGAACATTTTCCAAGAGGATAAATAGTGAGCAGTAATTAAAGGCAACATTGTGCATGAGCTCTATGTCCATTCTTCTTATCACAGATAACCAGCTCAGAATGCTAACTATACAAAGTACTGAAAAATTGCTGGTTTGTGAAAAAATGAAACTATTAACCAGTTGCATATTGCATTGTAGAGTCACTTAAAATTCAGGTTTTAAAGGCAGCACATCTAGATTCTAATCCTAGTTTTCTCTCTCTTTACTGTGTGATAAATAAAATGGCATGACTTCTTAACTTTCATGAGCCTTTCTTTTATGAATAAGATAATAAGGATAAGAATGTTTTTCTTATAGAATTGCTATGATAATAATTGAGATGACTAGGGCCTGGCACAAGAGGACAATACATGGAGCAGATAAGTATGGTTAATTATTGTTTTCTTGCTGTTTTATTATTATTCGTAGTAGTACCAAAGCCCACTGGAAGAAGTAGAATCAATTTATTAGATGTAAATATATTTTAAAATCAAACTCTCCAAGGGAGTTCTTATCAAGGTTAACATAAGAAAAATGCTTGGTGTAGCACAGAACTTCAGTTGACACTTAAAATGGTCTGTCTTTGGCATCCCAAGATAGCTCAACCAGCTCCTCCCACACAATGTCTTCCCTTATCACTGCCTGGATGTTCTTGATACTTGCTGACATCCATCCATATGTCGCCCTTCATCATAAACTTCCTACTCACTGCTGGGATTATACCATTTTCTTTACATAGATTTTTGGAATTCATGAAAACCTTCAAATCACTGTCAGAAGATGCAGGAAAACCTATTTTTTTTTTGTCTGTAGCAAAATAAATTGATAATTTATAAAATATAATTTTGAAAATTTATAGTTTCAGTATGTATTAAGCAAGTTATTTTGTCAACATCTTTAAGAGGTGGATAAATATTGTAATTCTGTTATTCGGAAGACTATAAAAGTCAACATAAGAATACAAGTGTTTTTACCAAAGTAAAATGATTTTCCTTTTTCTAGTTGACTTTCTACCAGAGAATTGTCTTTAGGTACTTTATAGGCACGCAAGTCACAACCTTGTAGGTGATTTTACCCAGGTGAACTCTATTTTAAGGTAGCATAATGGAATTTTAAAAGAGAAAAAATAATTACAGTAAAGCAAATGGAGTATCTTCTTATTTCTTAAATATTTCTTCTTGGGGTTGTATCTTTCAGGAGTGTTTCTCAATGATATCCCTGTGAACCTCTTCTGTACACCCTTATTCTTTTAACAATATCATTCATCTATTAATCTGTAATGACAGCAAAGGTAATATGTATTGAGTGCCTCTTCTTACCAGGCACTGCTAGGTACAGAGTACACGTTAACTCTGTTAATAGATGAAGAATCTAGTAAGGAGGCTGAAGCAGAGGATGGTTTGAACCCACGAGATTAAGACTAGCCTGGGTAACATAGTAAGATTCTGCCCTAAAAAAAAAGAAAGAAAGAAAGAAAAGAAAAAGAAAGAAAGTGAAGAAGTTGAAAGAAAGCTAAGCCACTTGCTCAAGGTAGCAGGGATTAAGGAAGGGCTGAAGACAATTAGGTTACGGGGAATTTTTAGCTCTACTCAGTTTTGTTTAATAAAATTCATTTGTAATTAAGAGGTTCAGACATTATTCTGAAAAAGGAACAGAAAAAAGTTGAATAATTTGTCTGATTTACATTAGAACTCAGGTTTGCACACATATGAATTTACTCACTTCCCACAGTATTAATCTGCTAAAGGTATGGATTGTTTATTAGCCCAATATTTTTAGGAGTGACAGGCAGCAATAATCCTGAGTAGTATTTCCTTTACCTAAAGAATTTCTTTCTAACTTTCTGAAAGGAAAGGTGAAAATTTATCAAAGCAACTCCCAGAAAATACAGAAATATTTCCTCTCATCACAGACACTAAAGCTAAGACCAGGGCTAGCTTTATATCTGAGACTCATCACAAAATACCTGAAACTGCAAACCCAAGCATCATCTCTTTCCTTACAAGCTCAGAATATTTCTACAGACCTTTTTATCACATGCAGTTTTGTACCAAGGTGGAGAGATGTTGGGGAGGCAAACAAAGAAATTAAAGTATTCATTAAAAGATCCTAAATTGCAAGGAAATTGGGCTAGTTTGTTGGTCTGCATCTTCTTAAAAAAGACAGGGAAGTCCTTGATAAGTTTATTTCTATTTCAATTTCATGAACAACTTTTGATATTTGAATGACAACATGGAAAAAATTAAGAAGCTTTCAATGAAATAGATATATTTTCTGAATAATCACTGAGATATAACTCTTTTCAAATTTAAAAGATGACATGATGAGGTTATGAAAGGTAAAATCTAAACATTAAAATGTGGCAACACTAAAAGAAAACAAATAAAGAGGTAATTATGTGCCTCTCAAAGTCCCAGCAGGAAACAGATGTTACCCTCCGAAGGGTTTAAACTGTAAAGAAATAAATGAGAGGAGCATGTGTGGAGATGTAGTCAGGATTAAGGAAATCAATAAGGGAGAATGAGTCACCTGGGTGCAGGCAACCCAGGAAGCCTGAAGGATGAGGGAAGGGAACCACTGTACCAGTTGTGGATGAGAACCAAAACTTTCTCAAGAATAAACTTGTCATCACAGAGTCAACTTTGTCAAAATTAAATACCTCTGGTTGTTTATTTTCAAACTTACTGTTGCAGGTATTAAAAATCAAGACAAATAAAGTTCATATTACGTCAGATACTCTAAATTTTGCTCAGACTCAATTTGTCTCAGTCCATTTTCTTTCACATTTTAGCACACCATTTTTGCTTTTCCTCTTTTTTTTCCCTTCTGTGCAAAAACATCAACCCCTTTTTCCTCCATTCACATTACATTTCTTTGTAAATGCTGGATTTGCAGGTGTCTCAACCTACAATATGAGTTTCAACTCTTAACTGAAGCTACTAACTTCTGTCATAGGCCAGAAATGACAAGGGAATAAACTGAGAATTGTTCGTGACATACAAGCATATCAGCAGAGAGCATCATTTACACTCATGCATGGAGGACAGAATTACTGGATCCAATTCTTCACTGCTCTGTTTAGTACTTGACGTTCTTATATTTGTCATGGCCTGGCAATAAGTGAAGTATATTTCTTCATCCCTTGACTTGGGATTGGCCACATACCTGGCATTCCCTGTAGATATGTAAGTTGTACATGACATGAGCAAATGCTTCTAATGTCCTTTCATGGACAAGCGTACCCTTATACACTCCAGTGACCTACCAGCTGATCTGTACTCTTTCAGTGTGCATCCCAGAGTAAATATGCTTGCGTCAAGGTTCTTGGAGTTTGGAGCCAGAGTCCAGCCTAGCTCAGCTAACGTGCTGCCCACTTGTAGATACATGAGCATGGGTGTAAACATTTACTCATTTAATTTACTGAACTTATTGGTAGTTAGAGATGAAGAATGATTATTATGATATCTGAGTAAATAAGTACAACTTATGTATAGCTTTTACATTTGTGAAAGTAACAATAAATATGACTATGAAATATGAGTGCTATTACTAGGTACATTCTTTTCTGTTCAAACTGATGACTACTTTTTATTACATAAGATTTTTATTTGATTCTTATATTTGGGATAATTAACACTATTGATTTTTGGCATGATAATAAATTTAAATAATAAAATATTTTAGAAAACACTGTTACCATAAGTTAGCATACTTGCTTACTTAAGTGGTATTTAAACATTTGGTAGAAGGAATTATAGATGATTTGACCCATAAAATCAACCTAGGCAAGAAGAAATTTCAGAAAAAAAAAACCTGTTGATGACAACATAAACTTGTCTTACATAAATTATTATGATAATCAATAAATTATTATTAATGAATAAAATAGAGTATGTACTAATTCCATTTCCTTCACATGGTGATGATATAAGGGAAATAGCAAATACTGTTTTGAATCAAAATTATGAACTCAATATAAATGGCCCAAAGATTCATCTGGATAAAAAATTCTCCCTTAACTATTAAATACATTTATATACATTTAAAATTACACTAAGTTTTTGGTTTAGTTTTGTTTTATTTTTTCTGATATCGGTTCCTATATTAAAATTTTCTAAGGGAACAGAACCAGTAGAATGTATACACAATTATAAGAAGGGATTTATTGGACTGACTTACACCATCAGGATAGATAGTTTCACAAAAGTTATCAATAGGCTACAAGAGCCAGGAAACTATTAGCTGCTCAGTCCATGAATCTGGAAGCCACAGAACAAGAGGGCCCAATATTGCAGCCCCAATCCAAGCTGGAAGGCCTGGAGGCCTCCTGGAGAGTTCCTAGTATGAATCCTCTCTCATTCAAAGGCTGAAGAACCTGGAGTCTGGCACCTGCTGGCAATAGAAGCAGCAAAAATCACAACTGCTCAAGAAGACTCGGGCTTGGCCTCATGGAAACTTCCCTCTTCCACTTTTGCTTCCATCCAGGTCCCAGCGTATTGGATGGTGTCATTCACATTCAGGCCAGGTCTTTGGCCCCCTGGGTTTGCTGACCCAGGCATCAATTATCTCTGCAAACACCAGCACAGAATTGCCCAGAAGTGCACTGCATCAATTTTCTTGGCATCTCAGTCCAGTCCAGTTTGACAATCAAAATTAACCATCACAGCTATGTTCTTTGCTTCTTATCTTATAACCTAGAAATCAAGGCCATTATTTTAAAGTTCAGTGTTTTTCTCTTGAATGATAGTATTTATTGTTCCTTTTTCGTTTTCTGTTCCTGGATATTTATGAGTTCTCTCTAAACTTATATAAGCCTTCTTAGTCTCAATCAAAACATAAGCTCCATTAAATTAAAGTGAATTTATAATCTAATTCATAAATTTGTCCTTGGAGATAGTTGATTGTATGTCACTCTGTTTGTTTACACAAATTTTCACATTGCGTAATGGAATGCTGCTATCAGTCTCAGGCAGGCTAGGGAACTGTTGGAATTTATGATTTTATTTCTCCCTAATACATTATGTGCTGTTTTAAATGGCACTTGCTCTGTTAGATTAAGGGGTAATGAGAGGGGCATAATGTAATTTATATTGACACCTTTTGTTTTGACATATGAAGCTTTCTCTCACATCTTGACCTGTATCATTTGTGTACTTCTATGGGGCTTCTTTATTTGTGAGAGAGGAGAGAGAAATACAAATACTCAGAGTCTCTAGATTTCTAAGACTGTAATGGAGGTTCAGAGAAGCTTAGAAGCCATCTTTTTCAATCCCATAATACTCCTGATTACCTTTTCAATTATATACGAATAAGAAAATCTCTCACCAACTCTTTCCCAAGCCATTCAAACATAGGAAAGTTGTTCAAACTTTCTTTATCTCAAAAATGCAAATACCACTTCCCATACATTAAAATAACTAAAATTCAGAGGACTGGCAACATTTAAAGTTCCTGTTAACAGTGGAGTAACTTAAACTCTTCTAAATTTCTACTGTGAATATAAAATGTTACAACCACTGTGGAAAACAGTTTGTCAGCTTCTTCTACAAAAGACACACCTACCTGTTGATATAGTAATTCTACTTCAAAGTATTTACACAAATAACGGTAAAATATGTCTGAAAAAAGTCTTTGTGCAGAAATGTTTATATCATTTTTAGTTATAAAAATTCCCAACTAGAAATAGCCTGGGATTCTGTCAACAGGAAAATGGATAAACAAACCACAATTTACTCATCTGGGATAGTGCTTAGCAATAAAAAGGAATGAATTACTAATGCAACATGGGTGAATCACAGAGTGTACACACACACACACACAAATACATATTCTATAAATCCCCTACATAAAAGTGAAGAAATGGAGAGAGAAATCAGAAGGGTAAAGAACTTTGGTTGCCATAGTGAAAGGAGGGGGAATTATTTGGAGTAATAGAATTATACTTTATCTTATTTACATATGTAGAGTTATTTGTTAGAATATATTAAGACCTATGCATTTTACTAAATGGATAGTAGGCTTTGATTTTAAAATCTGTGACAAAAAAATACAAAATTCTCCTGTGAGTGAAGCAGTAAAACAGGAAGGAGAAAAAACACTCAGTAGCAACATTACTAGGACTTTTTAAGGTTCCACATAAAACGATATGTTTAGTACTATGCTATACAAAATACCTAGGTTATATAATTCTGTATATTGTTTTGCATGTACCAACTCTGATAAAAGTCTGATAAAATTCCCTCTTTTTCACTTTTCTAGATGAGCTTGTTTAATGTTATTTGTCTTGAAACTTTAGTAGAAACTTCTTAAAAAACCAAATTTGTCATGAGTTTGTCTTCAGAGAAGATTTTTAACTGGTGATATAAAGGTTAATGTGTTCATATAACCATTTCTTGAATAAGTTTTAGCAGTTATTTCTCTAGGAATATGTATTATTTCACCTAAAACTTTAAATTTCTTTTGAGACAAGGTCTTATAGGCTAGCCTCAAACTCACAATCATTCTGTCTCAACTTCCTTAGACAAATTTTTCCTACCTTTATTTTTTCTCTTTATCTTGCCATAAAAAATCACCAATTTCTTTTTTTATATTTTGGGTTTGCTAGTCATTTATGGTATGTTTTCCATTTTATTATATACACATTTTATGTGTAAATATTGATTAAAGTAGCTTACATAAATAAGTTGAAGAAAATGCATATATTTTACGAGTTTGTTAAAGCAATGCCTTTAGTTTGTTGAATGCTTTCAGAGTTACACACCATAAAACATGTAGACAGCATTCCACGAAAATATTTTTAATAACTTAACAGTGGATAACCTACTTCTTTTTTCTTAAACAAAGTAAAAAACATTTGACTCACCAAAGGATTTCATACACACTCATTATGAATCATTCATTTTCCCAACTTCTGGAAAATATAACAAAAAAAACTAAGATTTACTAAGTGACTATAGCTATATTTGTAATTCTTTTGCTAGGCTTTCCATATTAACATTGTATGCTCAGAAAGGATCAGAAATTTCAAAATGTTGTCAATTTTAAATATACACTCTCCAGTAATTATGTTTTAAGAAATTATTTAACTTGCAACTTAAAATCATATTTTTCTAGTGTAGAATTGCAAATTTAGCTCACTAAATTTATAAAAAGTTTGCTATGAATATAATAGACAAAGCCAGTACTCATAAACAGACCGAATAAATTTATTTTCAATCAAAAGAAGCATGACTTTGTTGTTCAAGTAAACATTAATACAAATCTCCATGGAAATCTGTCACTTCTGATTCCAGCTCTATGAAAGATAGATCAGAAAGTGGGACATGGATTGGATGGCTCAATGAGACAATTATCCATGTCTTCTGCTTAGTTTTCTCAGATTTCTAAGAATTCAGGTAGCCAAAGATATGTTTTTATAAAGTAGAAGAAGGATAATTTGTATGAAGAAATGCAAGAAAGAACATTTGCCCTGATCTTAACTAATTTTAGAAAAATTATTTTAAGAAATAGGAGCCTTTTTTAGAAATATTGTTGTAGGAGAGAACTCACAGGAAGACTGACAATTAGGGAGTTGATTCTTTTGAAACTGGAGTGACCATGCTATTTATGCCAGGACATTTTGACAATAAATAGAAGCAATAGTGTGGGGAGTGGATTATGAGAAGCCTATGAGAACTTGACATAAGCATGGTTATGCTCAATGATCTACAGACTAAGTTTGGCACAGCCCCAGCCACAGAAGAGAGCAAGGCAGAATGCAGCTCAGCTGCTTTTCCTAAGTTGTTTATGTTCAGAGTAGAGAGCAGGTTTCTCTTGTTACAATGTCACACCCCTCCCCGAGAACTGTTGCTCCACCTCCTTGTTTACCCCTGGATATAAAAGACTCGCTGAAGGAGGATTCGAGGCCTTTGATAGGGGATTTTGATTGGCTGACGCTGACACTGGCCAATGTGTCTCCACCATAGCAGCTTTCTGTATTGAGAACTTTGTACATAGACTTCAGAAAAGCTAAGCTAAAGAAAGCTAAAGAGAATGTGGGATGGTGCAAGTCTAAGGACCCAGACTTCAAGAGTTATGCTAATGCAGTTTGTAGATGCAGCTGCTGTGAAATTAAAGGGAACATGGGACAGTGCAAGTCTAAGGAAAGAGACCTTAAGGAATAGAAAAGAGGCAAGGTTTTAAAGAAAGACTTTAGAAGCAAGGTTTTAAAGAATTGTTAAAGAAAAGATAGAGAAAAAAAACAGAGCAAAGAGAAGAGAAGTAAAAAAGCAATGAGGCTGCTGTGCATCTCCATCCGAGCACCCAGCACACCTGGTCCCAACTTCATGCATGCCTGCCTTCTACCATCTGTCCTTTCTGCATCTCCCATCACCCCCAGTTAGGCTGGTTAGGTTCAGTAGTAACAAGGAAGTGAGAGAAAGCTTGCTCCACAATAGTAAGAATTGATCAGTAATGGCAGGCTTAAATAGGGACTGTGGTGGACAAAGCAGGATCTGTCTGGTCTCCTCACTTGAAACTCTCTGTGTCAAATAGCCTTCAAAAAGTTTTCATGTGCCCAAAGGATAGTGTTATGCACATGTTTTATGATGGCTAATTCTTATAACAGGACCGTATATAATACTTTTTGTCTCTACTTTACAAATAAAAAAAATGAAGACTAGCAAGATAAAGAAATGGCTCCAAGTTCATATGACTAATAAATGATTTGCACCTAAGTTTGTCAAAGGACAGAATTCCGATTCTACTGAAAGGGTCTTAAATGACAATGGCAAATGTGGTCATGAAGTAAGGGTTGCTGGTGCTTTATCAGTTTGCATCATAGAGGATTTATTTCCCTGACTCACTCACTTATTTAGATTTTTGTGTTACTTATTCTCTCAGTTTATATGCTAAGATATTATTATGTGCCAGATGCTATGTTAGAACTTCAAAAAATGCTTCAGTTCATGTTCACCACTGTGCTGAGCCACAGGTCTAACCCTTAAGGAACAAGCAAGCTCAGAAATGGGAAGTAATGTAACCCGGACCATCAGCCAGAATGTGAGATGGTTTAGTGTTAACTCACTTTTTCTGGCCACTAGTTCCCACAAACATGTAGCATAAATGCAAGAAGTAAGAATAAAATACAGGTATTATAGCAGTTCCACACGCTTTTCAGTAGGCCTATTCTACACACAACTTTCTCAAGAAATTCACATTTATAATTTAATCTCTGATATCATTAAAATGTGTTTCCCAAACTCAACCCCACCTTTAATACTGATAAATGAGTCTTAAATGCTCTTCTCAATCATAGAAAAACTGCAGAGTGTTTTGGATTCAGAGTATGCTGTTGCTTGTAGTTCTTGGGATTTTGATTACCAGGAGCCCAAAAGCTCATAACAGCAATTTAATATCTGCAAACCAAGTATAACAGATTAAAGAATTAATGTTCTTTTTTATAATTGTATCTCCAGAAAACATTTATAAAGAAAGTTGTAAGTTAGAAGTTGCCTTTTTCACACTGTATTCTCTTCTCTTAGAGTCATACAGAATAATTATCTTAACAATGATAAAGGTTTGGAGATTGCATGGAGATATTACAGAATAAAGAATTATGGTAGCAGATACCTTGGCCTGTAATGGACTTAACTAATTGTGTGAAGTTGATCAAGATCCCTCTTTGAGTAAGACCCTGATTTGATTATTACACACTATATCGAATTATCACAACATACCCCATAAGTGTGTGCTATTAAAAAAATTAAAATTTTGAAACAGACATCTATTCTTTCTCTTTTTCTTTCACATTAACTGTTAACCTTCCCTGTAACCTCTACATGAGGTTCAGTCCTTCTTAGAGAAGCAGAGCTTCTACTAATTTACTCTCTGCTAGGTATCCATATTTCTTACTTACTGTGTGGTTGCATATAGTGCTTCCATCTTTTCCTGGCAATACCTACTTTTAAGTCAGTGTAGATTATGGATTCTTATGGACATATGTGGTAACATTTATTGAGTCTACTATATACCAGGTACTGAGCCAGGAACTGGGAGATGAAAGTGAGTAGGAAGTGCTGCCTGTCCTAGAGGGACCTAAGAGTCTGACACCTACTATCATGTTCATTACTGTATCCTAACACCCTGTGTGGGGGGGAGGGAGATGGGCAAGAATGGAAAAGAAATGGAGCCACAACTAATCTAATGCTGCACACCAAATTTTACTAACTTCTCTCAGCCTCATGTCCTCAATGATATGTCTGAGCATTATTAAAAGTAGATTATTCAGATCTTGTAGCTAATAAAAAGCAGCACTGACATTCAAATTCAAGTCTGACTCAAAATTCAATGATTTTCACACTAATTAAGCTTAATATCCAACTTCACTGAAACAATAACCAAAAGAATAAACAAATATATTTTTCCTGATCCATTATTAATTGATCTGAGAAATGAAGACTATTATTCTACAACACTTACTTTATTGGTGTCAGCCTATAATTAGTCACTTTTAGTCACTGTGATCTTTGTTGCAGTCTGTATCAGACCAAAGTTGGATCGTCATAAAAGTAACTGTCACAAATCCGTTCAGTGTTGATCTGAGAAAACACATTAGGAAGATTAAATAGAAGTAAAAGGAAACAGGGAACTAAACATCAGTATTGGAAAATATTCAAAATGCATATGTGTGGCACATCCTGTGATGTAAAGACAAGTATTACATTCCACAGTAGCAATTTAAAGGTCTTTAAAGGTAAATAAAGTGTTTTTCCCAATAGTAAAATAATTTGTTTCAGGCTTTTTGCATTTTAGCCTCATGTGGATGGGAAGTAAGAGGGGAGTAAGGAGATGAAGTGTCCATGGAAAAAAGTTGAAAATAAACCTTAGGACAAACCAAAGAAAAACCCAAACACACAGCCATAGTGTGTTGGCAAAACTTGCTATTCTAATCTTTTCCTTTCAATTCATTACCCTGAATTACTCGTGTCTGACCCACCCTGTGATGAGGGGAAGTCTGTAATCTTTATCTTTCAGAGGGTAGCTTGAGGCATGACGTGCGGCAGAGGTTTCACAAAGCTGAAAGCAAAACCCATTTCATTGATTCTGAAGTTAAAGCCATTTCCTACTATATCACAAAGTGTCCCCACATAGTTTTATTAAACTAATTGTCATCAGAGCTCTTCATGCTGGATAATTTCCAATTTTAAATATAGATAAACTTTAATAATACGGGTGAATGGTTTTAATTACCAAAAGCTAACCTTGGAGTATTGTGCTGGCAAACAAATACTTCACAACATCTTTATCTGTAAGGAAAGAGGGAAATTTCCTAATCTTTATCATACTATTTAGAACTTCACACACCATTCTTCTGCAGTTCTGAACCAATGATGGATAATTTTAATCGGTTGTATCAGTTGTAATCCCTGGATGTCACTCTGTCTTCTGATAGTTTTTAATCACCAGAGGTACCACATGGACTGTATAGCTCACTGATCTGACAAAATACATGCTTAGCAGCAGCCTCTGAAACTCACAGACAAACACAGAGATGTTAATGCAGGTTCAGTTTGTATTGTTTAACCCGGAAAGCAAAACCTTCTTCACATAGGTTATTTTATGAGAATTATATTAAGAATATCTCCTAAAAGTCTCATAAATAAACACTAATGTGAGCTTGGTATCTGGGAGTAGGATTTTATCTGCAGCATTTCCTATTTAAGGGGATTGTTTATTTTCAGAAGGAAAAATATTTAACTTTCCTAAAGTTAGAAGAAATTCTATCCCATTATAGGATAGTTTCAAGAGAATTGAAGAGACATATCCTTTCATAAAAATTGAAAAATGAATTACTTAGGATCAAGCAAGGATTTCTTCTGTGGATTCCCAAGCTTAACAACTTAATTGGTAGAGAAAGTTTTTAATATATGTAGAGCTGAACATCATTAAATGCAACAAAATTCATTATTGAAGAAAGTGTATTTCAACAAAATAATATACGGTGATATAGCTAAACTATCAGGAAATTTGATTCCATTAAAACTAAATCTATTAGCGCAAGAACAACTTAGCCAAAAAGGAAAAAAAAAAAAGTTTGAGACAGGTCCTAAATAAGGTTTGGGGATTTGATGTTGCTTTTTGTACCACATATGTACTTTTTTAGTGGTTAGTGGTATACTTAAGTGAATTGTTAAAATCTATTTCTATTGTCATTTTCTTCCCCTTCAATTCATAATAAACATTTCCAACATGTTTACCTGGCCTTTATCATTGTGGACTACCTTAAGTTGCAGAATGTTTAGAAGGGAGAACTTGGACAGCACCAGTTGTTCATGCCTGTAATCCTAGCTACTTGGTAGGCTGAGATTGGGAAAATGATGTTTCAAAGCCCACTTGGGCAAATAGTTCTTGAGACCCCACCTTCAAAATAACCAGAGCAAAATGGACTGGAGGTGTGGCTCTAGCATTGGAATGCCTGTTTTGCAAGCCAGAAGCCCTGAGTTCAAACCCCAGTTCCACTAAAAATAAAAATAAGTGAGAAATAAAAGAGAGGACTATAGCTAGGATCAGATAAAGAGAAAAATTTGCTAAAATATTTTTTTTATTTCATACAGCTAGTAAATGATGTCTAGATGTTTTGAGCCTGTATTTTTTTGTCTCAGTTTTCTCATCCTTCTTCTACTTCAAGGTAGAAATTGAACTAAATTTATAGGTCATGGTAAAGTTTCAATGAATAAGACATGTCAAGGCCGTAGTATACATTATTAAACTAAGTAAAGGGTACCAGTTATCGGTGTAACCAAACTGACTCTCTGCCATGTATCTGCTCTAACTCACTGTGTGGTTACAGATTCTACTCCACCTCCCATGCCAAGTTTTATAAAGGTTTTAGACAAGCCAGTAAGAATCACCCTTTATAGTTTTCCAAGAGAGTTATGGTTATATTAACCTTTTGTGCTACTACTAAGATTCAAGAAACAGAAGGCACCAAGAAGTCTAATTTCCTTCTCTCTCCAATAAAGCCCTGTGGGTGCATATACATGGGTCAGCAACAAGTCAAACTGTGGGGCTGAGTTTACTCTGCCCTAGATCAGAATTCAATCTGCTGCTTCATAACACTCTGACAAACCCCACTGGATTTCAGGACTCTTCCTGCTGTCTATCAGACTCAACTATTCCTTGCCTTTTACAGAAAATATGTGATGTCCCAGAAAGTCATGAGTTCTTCCCTCCCCTCCCCCCAGTGCAGAGTTTTGTACTCAGGGCCTCACTCACACTTGCTAGACAAGCACACTATTGCTTGAGCAAGGCCGTCAGCCAAGAGTTCTTTTTTTTTTTTTTAATTTTTGTTTTATTCATATGTGCTTGCAATGTTTGGGTCATTTCTCCCCCCTTCACCCCCACCCCCTCCCTCACCCCCCCCACTCCCTTCCTTACCCCCCTTACCCCTCACTACCCGGCAGAAACTATTTTGCCCTTATCTCTAATTTTGTTGAAGAGGGAATATAAGTAATAATAGGAAGGACCAAGGGTTTTTGCTAGTTGAGATAAGGATAGCTGTACAGGGAGTTGACTTGCATTGATTTCCTGTCATGTGTGTTACCTTCTAAGTTAATTCTTCTCAAACTAACCTTTCCTCTAGTTCCTGGTCCCCTCCTCCTATTCAGCCAAGAGTTCTTTCAACCCTATTTTCTGGAGGCTTTTAGCTCTTCTTTTTCTCAACATTTGCCTTCAGAGTAGGATCTGGAGCTTTCCTTTACAAAACCAGAAGTTCCAATGGCACATTGATGGCCCTTTATAAAGTGATATAAAGATGGCTATGATAATGGGAATCCATACAGACTAGAGCTGAATCTGAAAGAGGTGAGGAATCAACCTGACCCTGGGTTATGGAAATATAAGTTCAGCAGGCAGACATGCAAGTACCCAGAGATCAGTCTGACATGTCTGGAGAATTTCAATGACTTGATACAGGGAGGGAACAGACTGCAGCAGTGAAAGGAGCTGGTGAGGTAGGTAAGGGTCCAGTGAGAAAGGGCCTTATGTGGCATAATAAGGAATTCAGACTTTGTACAGGAAACATGTCCTTCTAAACCAGGCTGCCAATAAAACCACCTAAGCAGCCTGCTTTAAAAAACAGAATTTCTGAAGCCCCACTCCAGACCTACTAAAGCAAAGTATTTACAGGCAATACTGTAAACATCTTGAAATACTACTTCAAATTAAGTGGCTCATCTTGAAGTTCTGTGGTGGAATTTCAGTTCTGTCATGAAATTCCTTTCATACTTGAGTTATTTGGAAATATAAAGCAGTGTTCAGGCAGCCACCTAGGTGGTATATAATAATGTGTTTGAGATCTTTCAGCATTTAGCTATTACAATAGAATTGTTCTATATTTATTTATTGTCTTTTGATGGTTTACAAATCTTGTCTTCATTTTGCACAAGAAGGCATATTCTTCATGATGACCAAAAAAAAAAAAAAACTAATATAAAAAAGGGAATGAAGAAAGGAGAGTGATATAAAAAAAAAAGCCTAATACAAAATAGAGAATTCAATCAAACTACCACTGGTTTCTCATATCCATGACAGTGAGAAGTAAACCTGTCATGATCTCTATGATCTGCTGCTGGGCCTTCTTAAGAGAATTCCTTTTTTTTTTCTTGCTTCAAGAATTTAATTAAAGTTATACTTGATGAAAAGGTAAAAAATATCTTTAATTTTTATGGAGCACTATGTATTGAGAAGTAAGCATGAGATTACTGAAATAATAACCATAACAAAATCAATTCTGACAACATGGAAAAAATACCAGGTGAAGCATATTTAAAAGTTAGAGGGTTTTAACAATTTAATACCTTAACTTCAATTTCACATTTGAAGTTGCTTTAAGAACAGGATTTCCTATTAATTTTTTATATTATCTATATCTGTATTTTTAAAATCTTTTTTGTTGTACTGGGTGGAGGTATATTGTGAAATTTGCAAAAGTTCTTACAATATATCAAATATGTCTTACCATTCTCCTTTATCTTCCCTCCCCCAGAGAATTCTTGACTCTGCGTTCATGTTTGACAGAGTGACCTGATCCTACATAATTGAGCCAATCGAGATTGAAATTTCTAGTACATTCAAAAGCTCAGAAACAACCAGCACATGTAAAAGCTATCATCTCTCTTCTGAAATCTGTATATTCCATCAGTCATGATAATTTGTCCCATGACCATGTTTCTCATCTTCACAGGCATTCTACACCCACTGCAGCTGACTTAATTCAGGTCTTCATTTTCTCTTGGTTAGGACTGGACAAGTCTTTCCACTGCACTGGTGGACGTCAGCTTCTTCCAACTGAAATCTTTCTCCCATTACAATTGCATCTGGAAACAAGAGTGTTTTCCAAAATGTATTGAATCATATTGTTTTGTGCTTAAAACTTTTAACCACTCCAAAATAGGTTTTAGATCAAGTCCAAATTCTTTAACCTGGCACAGAAAGCTTTGCTAGGCCAGAACCACACTTTCTCTAATCCTGATGACCCAACAAAGAATGGAAACATAAAGAACATAATCAGGACTTCAGCCAGGACTGCTTTACATGGAAGTAAGCAGGTCCTGACTGGCTTCTCCCCTAACCTAATGTTGTGAAAGCTAACAGCTGTCTCCATAGCCCACACTGGCCATCAATTTTGGGTATATCTGGAGCCAGAGGACAGGTACTTGTTTCCTATCTTGTGTATTCTTTGCATGATTTTGGTGCTGTTAGGTGGTAAATTGAAGCAAATGCAAATTTGAACACGATCTGAGTACTAACTCTCATTAATCATCAAACCTAGCCTGTCTTTTCTAGTCTGATTAAAGATCTTAATGACCCAGACCCTGTTATACTTATACATTCATTCTTCACCAAGTTGACCTTACCTCACTTATAGTGTGATACTATTCCTCAAAACCACTTATAGCTCCCTCAAAATAAAGCTCATGTAAGCCTTCCTGCTTTGTTCTTACACTCCCTTTCTTCATCTAAATATAGCTCATGATTTAGGGCTTAACTCAAGTTAAGTCTCCCCAGAGGATCCCTCAGATGCTGCCCTTCACCTCTGGGTAAGACAAACCAACTTTCAGTCTTCTTCCATAGCACCCAGTATGTGCTATCAATGTCTGATCATGTGCCGTTGATGTCTTTTGCTGTTAAAATCCCTTATGATCCTCCAAAGTCTTTCAGAGTGAATATTTTCTTTACATGTTCATGCCTAACACTATGCTTGACATAGTAGTCTCAGACAGACTCAATGACTATTTCTTGAGTTGAATTGTACACAGTTGTTTTTTTTTAATTTGGAGCAAATGGAATTATAAGATGAGATATTCCTTAGGATGTTATGTGCACAGTCCCTAGACCAATACTGCTACAAAATGAAGAAAAAAATCCATTTTTATTCTCATTCTACCCTGGCTATCAACAAAATCTCTACAGAAGCTTCATAACGCTTACAAATGTTGCTACGATTATTTCCTGAGGACTTACTACATCAAGGAGAAGAATTTTACATATTTACCTTTTTTAATGTTTTTATTAGTGTGTAATATTAGTACAGGGGTTTGGTTTTGACATTTCTATATATGTACACAATGAACCCTGGTTTGGTTCATCTCTTCTATTAAGCTCCCTCTCTCCCCTCCCCTTCTTAAAATGACTTTGACAGGTTTCAGTGTTCCATATTCATACATATATAGAAAATAGCTCAACCATATTCGCCCTCCTTTACCCTCTTCATTTACCCTTCCTCTCTCACTAGTGAACTCCCCTTAACATGACTTGTTTTACATCCCTGTCCTTCATTATTTAAGTATCTGCTCACTGGGATTTTGCCTTGTTATTTCCAAAGCTCACAACAATATAAGCAAGTCCTGTTGTCATCCTTATTTTCACATATGAAGCACAGAATAATTAAGTTTCTGCCCGAAGCACATCCATAAAATGTACTCTAGACATCTGTGTCAGAGAATTTCTGAAACAGTAACTATGATGGAGATCTCAAAACTGATTACAAAGTAGCCCTTTGTCTTTTGGACTTTAGTGGAAAAAACACTCTTGTATATGTGGCCTGTAATATCCAAAAGCTGTATGACTTCCTATTGTGGCGTGCTTTAATTGTGACTACACTGAGCACTTCTTGAAGGCAGGAAGCATCCATGGGTCATTTTGTTTCCCACTGGACTGTTCACAATTGTGAGCACACAGATTCTTGAGATAAACTTGTTGGCTAATTCCTTATTTGGAGATTTTTAGTGGAGGTCTTAAATATATCAGTTGAATCTCTATGGAAGTCCGTATGTGTTGCATTTATACACTGAAGAGTGCAATACCTTTCTCTCTTCCAATTGCTCATTTGCTCCTCAGTTCTCCATAAGGTTCCCTTGGTGTGTAGATCAGGCACCATTGCTAGATGTTCCATTTATTTGTTGCATTCTGGCTGGAATAGCATCATTTCTCTTACAGAAGAATGGATTTTTCCAATTAAAATCTAGACAAATTACCAATATATATTACATAAGCCTATACAACTGTGTTATACTTTGTTGCTTCCAGCCACTTTGGTCCTGGATAAATTTCACAATATTGTTTGTTGCTTCTTCATTTTCTAATTAAGTAGTTCTCATCCTATAGAATTTACACCTAAAAATTACAAAGCTTATAAACAGTGCTGACAACTTATTTAGGTCTTAGAAATCTTTGGAGATGCTTTAATATAAGAAAAAAGGAAAATTAACTTTTTTTCTTAATGAGACACGTTCTAATTGTATATCATGCCTTAAAGCATTTGGAATGGCTTCATTCACCCAGTTTCTAACATTATACCTAATTATAAATACTAAAGAACATTCGAGTCCTTGTAGATTTTGTTATAGTCCCAAATAAATCATGCTAGTTTACTGTGTGTTTTATAGTATCTCTTTCTTATTTTGTGTTCAAAGAGAAAATGCCTTTTGCATGTTGGATGTATAATTTCTGGTGTTTGCCTACATTTGAGAACAAATATAATGAGATCACAACTCTGGCTAATGTTCATAAATAGAAGACAGATCTTGTTAATTCTAAGATGCAGAGTTATTTTTGGATAAAAGACATGCTACAATCCAGACCTTTACATGATTGTTCTTGTCTATCTTTATTCATTTAAACTATGAAAAATATACTTTATATATTGCATGGAAATTTTGAGAAAGATAAAATAATAATATTTGGTCTGTTCTTATACCCATTAAACATCTTACAATTGATTAACCAAGGCAAATTGAAAACCTTACTAAATAATTTGCATATAACACTACTAAGCTACTGTAATTAAGTATGTTAACGGGTGACAATGACTAAGTCAACCTAACATTTCTCTTCCTTGATATTCTCAGGTATAAAATTAGATATTGAGTTAGTTTATAAAAGTAACATTTTAGTGATTCCAGTAAGAACTCAAAAGGAAATGGATATTTGGGATGTTAAAAGGAATCTTTCAAATATCAGTTTCTTTTAGAGATGTGGTGTTTTATAATAGAAAGAACACAGATTTTACTATGTAAATTTGATACTCAAAGATGAAATTTGCTAACTATATGATCTGATCTCACCTTTAATATGGGGAAATAAGCCATATATCCTATCCTGTATAGATGTCATAAGGTTTTAAGAGTAGGATGTAGAAGTATTTTCACATAAGAGATGCTCAATAGGTAGAGCTCTTTGGGGAGTGACACCATTACTTCATTCTTTCACATCTCCCATGCTAGTAAATTGTTTCTTTTATAAGAAATGATATTAGTAAGAGAATATAGCTGTCCTTTCCATGAATTCTGACTGGCCTGAGCAAACTCTTGTGAAGCATGAATAACCACAACTCAAGACAATAAAAGTGGAGTTAGGAATAGTCTTCCAGCTGTGACCTCCTGGGCTAGTTTTGACATGTTGGCCTTGACCACTTAAATGAGATGCAAAAAATCACTGGAATAAAACGAAAATAAGGGTGAAGACCGACAAAGGCAAAAGATCTCTGGGAGCTCATTTAAGGTCACTTTTGTTTCATTAATATGTAAGCTGCTGGCAATGATTAAAATAAAATTTTACAACCCCCCCCCCGGGAATTTAAGTATCTATGTGATTTGCTACTAATAAGATTGTTTTTCATCTTGAATGGATGATCCAACAGTCCTTCCTCAATGTGTACAGTGACTTGTCACTAAGAGAAGTCCATTCAAAGAATAGCCAATTATTTTTCATGCAGACAAAACTGGCAAAACAGAAATGACCCAAACATTGTATGCACATAGGAATTTTAAAAAAAAACTGGCAAAAGGCCTGTATTTTTTATAAACTTGTTCTGTATGTTCTATATGTTGCTCTACTTTACATTTGTTTATTAATCAACTGTTACATCTTTAATTCTAGATAGCCAACTTTGCAAAATAGCTTAGAAGTTTAGCTGCCAACCCAGACTTGCCATGGCCAAAAGAGAACCACTGATTTCCCTTCTTCACCAAACCTGTCCCATCATTAGTCCTCCCCACTTCGTGACTCAAGAGCAAAAAAAATGCATAATTATCTCACATTGCTCTTTCCCCTCACACCCAACATCCAACCCAATAGAAGCTCTGTCCACCCAATGTATAATACAAATCCCAAATTTTCCATATCTCTCTACCTATTTGATCACCAATGTTATTCAAACCACCACATTCTTTTTTTTTTTAGGAGATGTATAGCTTTTGTCATTCAAAATTTTTTTTTAAATTTTTTTCTTCTATTCATCAAACCACCACAATCTGTGTTAGTCCCCTTTATGCTTCTAAAACAGAATGCCACAGGCTGAAGAATTTATTGGCTCACAGTTCTGGAGGCTGGAAAGTCTAATACCGTGGTGATGACATCTGGTGAGGGCCATCTTACTACTTCAAAATGCTGTAGAAGAACAAAGAGAGTGAGATCAAGATGTGGTCAAATTTGCCATTTATTAACAACATTAATTCTAACTAGTCAGGCAGAGTGCTAATCGCTTAATTATTTCTTAAAATTCTGGGCGGTGATGGCTCACACCTGTAATCCTAGCTACTGGGGAGTCTGACATTGGGAGGATTGCAATTCCAAGCCAGACCAGGCAAAGAGTTAGTGAGACTTCATCTCAACCAATAGCTGGCTGTGGTGGTGTGCACCTGTCATCCTAGCTACATGGGAGGGAGAGACCTGGAGGATCGTGGTTCCAGGCCAGTCTGGGCAAAAGAAAAACAAAGGTTGTGAGACCTTTATCTCAATGGAAAAACCTGGGCATGGTGGTGAGTACCTGTCTTCTGAGCTACCATGGGAAGTAAAATAGAAGGACCTTGGTCCAGGCCAGCATGAGCAAAAAATGAGACCCTCTCTCCAAAATAACCACAGCAAAAACATCTCCAAAATAACCAGAGCAAAAATAACTGGAGCTATGTCTCAAGCAGCAGAGCACTTGCCTCACAAGTGTGAAGCCCCAAGTTCAAACCCCAGAACTGCCAACCAAAAAAAAAGAAAAGTCTCACTTGTTAATACTGTGACAATGGAAACGTCAATGTGAGTTTTTGAGGGGACAAACTTCCAAAATATACCATTTACATGACAGTTCTCTTTTTAAAATATAAATCCGATCATGTGCTGCTCCTATTTTAGAAAGAGTTCAGTAACTTCCCATCAAAATTAAAATAAAAATATGACTTCTTAACTCCAGGTTCAAATCTTTAGCATCTGCTCTCTCCTTCCTCACTGATGACAACTCCTCCAGTGAACTCCCCACTCACCAAGCCTCATGGCCTCCTTTCTCATTTTAAAAAGTGTGAAGTTCTTTCATGCTTTTAGACATTTACACACGTTGCTGACCTGCCTATAAAGCCGGCTTCATGGATATGTGAGCTGAACAAAACAGACCCTAGCTCGGCAGGGCCTATACTTGATTTAATGCTCTACCATTGCCACTTACAAACTCAATAATTTTATCTTATAGCTGTGTTTTGTAAATGAAGCCCAATGGAATGATGGATCACAGATCACATTGCTGAGCAGAGAAAATGCAGGCAAGATTTCCATCATTCCACAGATTATCCATGAGCACAGAATTCTGGGGGAGTTCGTCATGACTCAACAGCAGTACAAGGTAAGCATCTGAAGTCTAGAACTGAGTCAGCCAAGTGCTAGACCTCTGAGAGGTCACACTACTGTTGAAAACAAGAGCTTCGAACACAGAAAGGAGGCATTTGCAGTCTAAAAAAGCATCAGCACTCCTCTGCATTCTTAGCACTTGGAAGGTTGAGAAGGGAGGATCACTATGTAGTCTGTGCTAACTAATGAGACTCGGACCAAAAAAATCACAAAACAAATAGTGGAAAGAAAGAAAAAATTTATTAACAAATCAACCTTTTTTTCTCATGCAACTTTCTATATTAAATATGATACAATCATCTACACTGAAAATGAGGACATTAAAGGAAGGGGAACTATAGG
This sequence comes from Castor canadensis, assembly GCF_047511655.1. Lineage (NCBI taxonomy): Eukaryota > Metazoa > Chordata > Mammalia > Rodentia > Castoridae > Castor > Castor canadensis. The sequence goes on along the minus strand of NC_133394.1, from coordinate 34,678,248 downwards.
GAAACCCACAGTTTGTTTTCCTTTAGTCTTTTCTTATTCTCTCCTTAGACAAAGGTAGTGTTGATAGAATGTATGAGAAGGGAAATAAATGTAGTGGAGTCAATTTAGTTCTAAGTTTCCACTGTAAGAATGCAATACATATGTATGTACAAGATACAGAATTAAGCATTACGTAATTTTAAACATGCCAATATGTTAAATGCGCTGATTTTTCATTTAAAACTGGTACTGAGCAATGTAAACATTAATGGTAGCATTAAATTCGATACTTTGTTATAGCAACAGCAAGATGACTAACATCGTGTGACTGTTACTATGATGTTTGTATGAATATTTTCTGCTGTCACTCTACTGCATACTTCTAAATAGTGTCCTATTAGTGTAACATAATATACTAACAAGTACAACACTCTCTTTTACATGCTTCCTATGAATGACCAGCTATAAGTTTCAGGTAGAAACTGTCATACTTACTTTATTTCATTTTATAATTTCCTCATATGGCGTTTAGGGTGAGCAAGGCAGGAGGGCCTCATCTTGTATATTATGCTGTTGGATAGAAAATATGTACCCAAAGGATCATGTTTAAAAATCAATGACCTTTCATCATACTACCTGGAGAAGACTGCTTTGGCTAAAAATTAGTGCTGTCTCCAAATGGTGCAGAAATGAGGCCTGGGAGCCTGCATGTCATGATATTCCTATCCTGAAATACTCACCAAAATGGGGATGCTATAAAATTACATAATCTCAGCTTGCCTCTTCTAGAATAAAAGAGTGCCTTCTTGAACTACCAAGACAACAGTTTTGCCATGGGCAATACTGGAAATAACTGTAAGTGATAATAAGTCATCAAAATTTTGCAGAACATGAAACTACAGCACCCCAGGATTTGCTATAAAATAGATTTTCTGTAGAGTGATGAATATGTAGCTATACCTCACCATTTTTAATACTAAATATAATCATCCTTACTAATGTGGAGAATAACATTTTAGAAAGGAGTTATGTCAATGTTTTAGGGATATATGGAATACAATGGTAAAAAGTAATTTTATATGTACTATATACAATAAATAGTATTTGATTATCTTTTATGTAAAGGATTCAAATACAGTCTAATAAAATTCTTTGCAAAATATTTCTGGCTGTTAAGATTTGTAATAAATTTTTACCATGTCTGATTGTATCATCTATACCAACGATGAAATAAAATTACTTTTTGTGTTCCTAAATCTCATTGAGTGCTCCATGACAGGTATTTGAAAATTTTCACACAAACCATATTTCAGTTATTCTAAGGGAATGTTTACAATAGAATAATAAATTCTAAGTAAATAGCAAAATATTATAGGTAACTATAAAATGAGGATATAGAGAATAGCACAAACAATTCTATATACATAAATTCTGCAGTCCAGATGAAGTGGACCAATTCCTCAAAACTCAAAATTGTTATAATATTCTTCCACCATATTGATGGCCAACAATGCAAACTCACATGGATATATCATTTGGTGCAGTAAAAATATTTTACAAAATTCATAAGAAAAGATTAGATATCTGTGATGCACAATAAAACATCATTTATGATTGGAAAAAAATCTCCCACAAAACCAGGATGGTGAATAAGGCAAGGAATTCCATTCTTACCACTAATACTCAACAAACTGGCAGATCTAGCTAATGCAAAAAAGCAAGAAAAAAGAAAGAAAAGTTGTATCAGTGAGAAAAGACCTGTCCCTATTTGCAGATGACATGGAAAACCCAATAAACTTCTAAAACTACTAAGTGAGTTCAACAAGGTCACAGGACATAACAACATGAAAAAATTATTATATTTCTGCACAGTAGCAACATATACATGACAATCAAAATTTTTTAAAAAATTACAATTGCTCAAAAGAATGAATTATTTGACCTAACAAAACATATTTTAAAAAACAGAAATGAAAAGTCACTAAAAATGCTGAAAATTGTGAAATGCTGATGTAAGGAAATCAAAGAAGAACAAAATATTCAGAGACACTCTGCTCATGAATTGGAAGACTGGATGTAAGGATGTCAATTCTCCCCGAAACTGATATACAGGTTTAACGCAATTTCTACCACCATGTTAGCAAGAGTAAAATAGAGATAAGATTATCTTGAAATTTGCATGGAAGGACAAATAATTTTAGAAATCATTATTTCAAAGACACATGAGAATAAAGTAGGAAGAATCTACTTGACTTTATTATATAGTTATATATTCAAGACTATATGGTAATCACATGTGTTTTTGAGGGGAAAGTGATGCACGGATGACACACTCAGGAATTTCAGGTGCTCAGGGTTCCTGAGCCTGCTCTGAGAATGAAAACACAGACAGACTCTAACAGCAGAGGTCAGAAAGATTTTATTTGTAGAGAATTTTTTTGTAGAGAAGAGAAGAGAAAGACTGTATATTGGGGACTGCAGGGGGACCAGAAACCAGGTAGCCCATAAGTCAGAGTGGGGAGTGGGTTTTATAGCCTTTTTTTTTTTTTTGCATTGCCTGAGGGTGGGGATGCCTTTCAGATGCAAACTGACCTTTCCTAGGGAGGAGAAGTGTCTCTTTGACCTCCCACTGCGGTCTGTCCTTCAAAAGAAGGAAACAGAAGGTCCAGAGATAGGAAACAACTTGAACATGGTGGAAAAATCACTCCTTTTGTATCTCAATGAGCTTGGTAAGTTAATGCAAATATTTGGTTGCTCCACTCTTCCTTACCAGGTCAGGATGCAGTCTTCATTGCAAATTCTGCCACTGGGTTCATTTCTAAGCCAATAGATAAAAGTACTGGAAAGAATTCAGACTTAAGAATTCAACCGAATATAAAAAACCTTCAAATCCTTAACTCAATCAGTTGGGGCTTTTCTTATATATATTACTAGGAATGATAGTATTTTAAAATGGCATATACTGTTAGTCTCTGCAGAACAATTTTACTATTTATCCGGTTTATACGCTGGTTATGTTGGGTCTGGAGACTTAAGGAAGATGAGTGAGTATCCCATCCCCCCATGGAGAGCACTGTCATTACTGAATCCTGAAATCTGCATTCCTACATCCTGAGAAAGAGTTGTAAACCTGAATTCTTGCATCCTGAGAGGGAGTTGTAAATCTGCATTTCTGCATCCTGAAAAGGAGATCTGCCACAGGGCCGATGAGCAAAATTCTCTGAAAACTGTTTCCCCTCCCCCAATAAGGGGCGAAAACAAACCATTCACCTAAGAAAGCCCAGGAATCCATGGCCAACAAAAAGAACCCACCTAACCCAGAGTTAAAACGTCAATAAAAAACCCCAGCCTTTACCTGAGCAGGGAGCTACTGGTTTCTGGGCTCCACTGCACTGCTCTAGCTGTAGCATTTCCTTTCTCTCTAATAAATCCTACTTCATATACTAACTTTGGCTTTGAAGTCAATCACCTGCCCCACAAGCTAGTTCTCTGGCTTGTGAAGACAAGGACCCTTGACACCACCCCAGCAACACTTCAAATCAGCACATAACCGTTATAAAGTAAAATACACAAAAAAAATTTCCTTAGCAAAGTAGTTATTAGTACTAAAAAAAAAAAAATAAAACTTTTTGAATTGACATTGTTATAGGTAGAATAGCTGGATGATCTCTGAAGACTCTGGTCAGAAGATTTCTGGTACTTGTGTCCTGTGAGAGAAGAATTCAGGCAAAATGCTGAAAACATAGTGAAAGTAATACTAAAGTTTATTGAAGGTAAGGGGAGGGCACCACCAGAGAAAGCAGTAGGCTCTGGGCAGGATGGCACAGAAGCCTTGATCTCTCTTTCAAAGGGCCTTTATAAATTGAAAGGGTAAAGGATGGGAACAATGTGGGTGGTCCTCACAGGATGGACTAGACTGATTGGCATACAACATGGGGCACTCTGCACATGCACTTAGGCCAACTCTCAGGTATTTTAATTACATGCATGAGGTTCAATTGATACTTATGTTTTAAGCAGAGGTCTTTTACCTGAGAGGTAATCAATGACAGAATCATGTCTTTGGGGAAATGTACAACTGCAAAGTTTTTACAATTGAAAGGGTCTCTGTAACTGCTAAGATGTTGAAAAGAAATTTACAACTGAAAAGGAAGGTACTGGGCTTGGACAAGGAGTTTAGCATGAAATGCATTGAGAAAACTCTCACGGCACCAGAGAATTCCATGGCAACTTTTCCGTTACTAGCTCACCTTGACTTTGTCATATTATATTTTACCAGACTTGCTGCCTGCTGAAACCAAGTGATTCCTAAAACGATGAGGAGCAGGTTATCATAACATTGAAGGCTCTCCTCCCCCATCCAAATGACACTGGAAAAGGGGTGTTTCCATGCAAAAATCACAGGTTCTTGAGGTCCACAAATGCGAAAAGTATTTCAAGGTGTCTCACAACAAGGAGTCTTGCAAGGTGGAAGTTTTAGCAAGGATTTATTTTAGTATAACTGGACAAAGTAGGAAGAAGTGGGAATAGGGGTGGAAGAAACATTCCCTGTTCCCCACACAGGAAATGGGAATAAAGACTCAAAATGGTTCATATCTATGTTTTGTACTTTCTGAACTTGGGAAGTACACATAGTCAGCCATCTAGAAACCTCTAAACATTATAAAACATAGAGATGTCACCTAGGCCCACAGGGACAGTGGATGAGTTTTAGGACTTCCCCTTACAGACATGCCATTCATTCTTTTTGTCCCTTTACCCAGCTTGTTAATATCTCAGAGGAAGGCAGATACAGATAGCTCCTTTCCATCTCCCTGTTCTGTAACTTAACATCTAAAAAGAGATGAGAGGGAACTAGCTGATCTTGGCTTTTTAGCTTTTGTTTCCTTATTCCAGTGTCTCAGTCTGGCCCTTTTAACATTTATTAGTGGAGGTAGTGGTTATTTTGAATGAAACCTCTTCAGGAGATTATAATACCACCCCAACCCCGACCTTCATTGAAGAAGTAATTTCTTGGTTTCCTTCCTGTTACCAATTTTAAGAAATTAAGAACTCTTCTGATTGTTAGTATGCTGGTCAACAAATTCCTTGATGTACTTTGAATTTAGACAGCACATGAAATCTTCAGATCCCTGGACTCCATTTCCAGATTTTGATTTTCTTTTCTTAAGGAATCTTCCTTTCACAAAATTCCCTCTACTTATCCCAATGGTTTTAGTGCAGCTAGTCTTTTAAAAATCACATGTTGGTGGTTTCTAAACCTGGAAGAATTATCCAGGGTATTTTTAAGGCTACAGATTCTTTTGCTCTGTATCTCTGAAGTTGAAATTCTGTCAACCTGGTAGAGTGTAGGGGCTGTGTGTGGTTGTTATTTCTATTTTTCACAAATTGTTCCTGTCATTTTGACATGCATCTAAGTTTGGAAACTACTATTCAAAAACCCTAGATAATCTCATATGGATATATTCCAGTCCTATTATATCTTCTATATTCTCTTTATAATAAATTTGCTTAAAGAACATTTATTGAGTACCCATCAAGTGCCAGGAACACACTTAATGGGTTACAAAGAAAGACTCTAGAGTCATTCAGAGTATAAACCTGTAGCAAGTTCTCAAATGAAAAATTACAATAAAAAGTAATACTTTAATACAGATACTGTGCAAGCTGCTAAATATAGTGACACTCTGGTTTTCAAAGACATCAGAGAATATGAAAAATGAAACTAAATCTATTTAGAAAAGCATTTCCTCCTTGACAAGGGTGATAAAAACCAAAGGAATAATTATTGACTTTTTACCATATGGTAGGATTCATGCTAGGTACTTTCCCCATATCCCATTTAATCCCACAACAACCCTGTAGCTGGGTGTCATTTACTGAGAAAGAAGCTAAAGCTCAGATTGATTCAGCAAGGTCTTCAACTACAAAGTGTAATCTAGTCAACATCTAACTGATGCTCCAAAGCCCATGCATTTCCCTTTCCTTTGACTGATGTGAACTGGGCAGGCAAGATGATAATCCAGGGTGTGCTCTACATAGAGAGTTATTTCTTCTCACTTCCCCTCCCCTAATACATGTAAACTGATTGCCCTCATCTCTAGGAGAAAATATAGGAATATTTAGAAAATATGTCATTTTTCAATATTCTAAGTGAAGACTTAGGCTAAAAATGCAGAAAGTATTGCTCAGAGTGAGATTGTGAAATACCTGTGAATTTCATAACCATATTACACTTATCCTTGCACTATTTTTCTCCCATGCTAAATACAATATGTGCATACTTTCATTAGGCTGAAGATGTGTTACTCAATGTGCAAAATTTAAATGTGCAATTATAACATTATATGTGTACATAACATATATGTACACACATATGTATATATGTACATATAATGTTACAATTGCACACATATATGCATATATGTGTGAATGTGCAGAATTAAGAAGATTATGTTATTCTCTCATTTAATCAGCAAGTCTGAAACAGGGATAAAGTGATGAATAGGAGAGCTATGACTCCTTTCCTTGAGAGGCTTGTAGTCCAGAGAATATTAAAGAAATAAAGAAGCAAATAAAATGAAGGCATATGTGTATACCTGCACAAAGAAAGAGAGAACAATGAAAGAGCTGATATTTTTAGAAGGAAGTTTCCTCTAATTTTTACAAAAGTTATATTGGTGTTGGGTTCTGCAGTTACATTTGATCAGCTCTTATTTATGTACTATAATACTAAAGTCTGGCTGTGTAGCAAATATAATGCAATTCATGTCTTTTTGAAGTTAGAAATACAGTCCAAACAATCTAAATAAGGTACTGATGCATTTGAAAGTACAAAAGTTCAGCAGCATTCAGCATGAGTATGTTCCAAATCATACAGTAAAAAATAATTCTATTTTCTGGGACCTATCTTAGAAAGGAAGTGTCCATTAAAACAATTGATTACACATTTAATTCTTATTGTCAAAGAAGGCATTTGATATGACTTTCATCATAACTGTAATTAGCTGCTTTTAAAATTTTTCTTATGACAATATATAAAGTTTTTTTATATTGATTTAGAACTTTAAAGGAAGAACCCAAAGTAAAAATTGCCTGATATAGAAAAATGACTTTTCTAATGGTGGAATTTCAAGCACCTACCAAAAGAGATGTCATTCAGCAGGTATTTCTCTTAACACTCCTGTTTTCTCTAAAATGTCTGAAATGCTAGGATAAATAGGAGGTGTGTGAGAGAGCATGACAAAGGGAGAGCAAGCACAGAATGATGAAATGGTAACAGCATCACTGAGCACTCATCTTTATCTTAGCTGACTACAACCAAGTCTAAAAATTTGTCATGAGATAGAGCCAAGTTCCTGAGAAGTGTGTCACACAAAGCCAGAACACCAAACTTTCTCAATGTCTGCTTCTCTCTACAAATGACAAACCATTTCATCTTACCCCTGAAAAAATCCTAACGATCCCTTCTATGACCCTCTTCATTATTTAATATCCTTACCAAAACAAGAGTCCTGGTTTCTTCTGTGTTGTGTCAAAACTGAAGCTGGGTGTGTTGGCATACATTAGTATCCTAGCTCAAAAACCAAATTGGGCAGGATAAGAGAGAATTTTAAAAGATAGTGCCTTAAGACACTTGGGCAGGAGAACTAAGTAAGCAGCAGTTTTGTGTATATTATCCACAGACTCTGCAGAAAATATAACCCCAAAGGACTCTTCTCAGCATCACAATGTTCATCAAAGATGAAAGTGAGGACTGGCCGAGTGGCTCAAGCTGTAAGAGTGCCTTCCTAGCAAGTGTGAGGCCCTGAGTTCAAATCCTAATGCAATCCAAAACAAAACAAACAAAAAAGATGAAAGTGATTGCTTTATCTTCATTATGTTGAAGAAAAATCGTTATGAGTGACTTTAAGTTCATCTGAGGCCAAAGGCCATACGTTCACACAACACTTACTTGAGGAGTGAGATTTGAGACTCCAAGAAGACGGGCCTAGGGCATCAACTCATAGGCCGAGAGGCAGAAACAAGCAGAAACATTTCCCGACCTGTCTCAAAAATAACCAGAGTAACAAGAGACAGGGCATGGCTAATGCCTAGCAAACATGAGGCCCTGAGTTCAAATCCCAGTACCGCAAAGAAAAAATAGTTTAGAAATATCCCAGGTACAAACTGAATTAGCATTATGTCAGCAACTTAATCTTCTCCAACACTTTATTTTTAGTAGATGGTGAACACAAGGCCCAGGCAGAATGCTCTACCCAAACACAGAAGCATAGATTTTTGGACCCTCCAGGTAAGACCTCCTTGTACTGCCTCATGCTGCAGAACCTGATGCAATGGTTTTGATGTTTCTCCTTCTCTTCACCCTCACCTGGGATGCGTCAATTTGGACTTGGCTTTCTCTTCTCTTGACAGGAAGAATGAATAGCTCTTGAGAGATCGTGGTACAGGCAATGTCTGCTTTGCTCCACCTGGGGGAAAAAGCAGTAGACAGCAGCCTGAGTCAAGCCCCAAAACTGTGGATTCAGAACCCAAGATGCGGTTGTCTCCCTTTTCTTCTCTGAAACAGCCTTCTGTGACTTCTTCAGAGGGAAAGAAGACAGTGAGTGCTTCACTGTCAACAACTTGATTTGCAGAATTTTTTCTTGACTGTAATTCAGATTTGTGGTGTGCTCTCCTTGGGGAGTTTCTTTTGTGTAGGTAGCAATACTGATGATGACCTGAGGCCTTGGCCTTAATAGCAGTGAGAACTGTGGGTAACTATCCAGGAGTTGTGCCCAGATTAATTTAAGGAGATTAAAGATTATCCATTATTGTGTTTTATTTATTCATATTTTAAAATCTCCACACCCATTAACTAATTGAGAAGTGATATTTAAAAAACAAAACAAAACAAAACTGAGAGTTATGCCAGCAGAGTGGTTCAAGTGGTAGAGTGCCTGACTAGCAAGCATGAGGCTCTGAGTTCAAATCCCAGTACTGCAAAATAGATTTCAAATACAATATCTTTTGAGGTTATAAGATTAATGACATTAATGGCACTTCTAGGACACTATAAATAGTAAAAGTCAATTCCTAGTAATTTCACCACATACAGACATATATCTTGGAGACTTTATAGAAGGATATGGAAATGATCTGAAAATTAGATTCATTTAAATTTTAATGGAAATTCAATTGGGTTGTAAAACTGGCAAGATGCTGAATGAAGATTTTATATACATAACATGGGACATTTTGGAAATTAATCAAATGCTTTCTTTTTTTATATTAGCAACTTGGGAAGGACTAGATAATCCTGTGACTAATACAAGTATAATTTTGTTGTAAATTAATATGAGATTTGGGGAGATGGCATGTTTTAAATTCATGGTGAAAAACAAATTATTTGATATTGTTTCTTATGACATAATGACTCATTATATACTTTCACTCTAATATTTATCATCTTATTTGAACCTAGTGATGATCCTCATAAATAGCCACTGTTGATACAATTTAAGTTTTTATCTAATGATTCTGGCTTAGAGAGGTTAAATGATCTACCCAAGTTCCATAGCCAGCAATGAAAAAAACCAGGATTGAGGAACTAGTGAAGTAATAACTAGTACTCTCAAAATCTGTGTTTACTACAAGCACTGACAAAAATGCCTAAAGATTCCCCTTAGCTTGACTAAACTTTGGTCTGGCTTCTTCTTGACCATAGACCTCTAATCTCCCCATTCTTACATAATTTCCTTTAGAAAACTTATTGTGTGCATATTCTTTCTCTGCCCCTTTGGAATTTTTGTAAAATCTTCCCTCAGCCTCTGGCCATTTTCACAAGCCTTTCTCAAACACTTGGTCCAATCCCTTTGAAATGTAATCACATGGATGTGTCCCAGTCTCTCTCCATGATGGCAGGAGCCTGACTTGTTGCTAGCAAGCAGACACAGATTGCTCAATCACAGAGAAAAACATGTGCAAAATTAGAAATCTCATTGTACTCAACACATCCCATTCATCCACCTCCCTCCCAACATCTTCCAGTACCTTCCCACTAGCTGGCCTCTACTTTTTTGTGATGCATGCTAGGCAGGCACTCTACTAGTGCCTTCCACACTCACTAAGGTGAGCTTTCAAAACCCTCACCTTAACTCTTAAAAACCCTCTTACATTTTGTTTCAGCTGAGTATAGTACAATCTCTCTCTCTCTCCCTGTAACAGTCTTGAGTAAAGTCTTCCTTGCCCGATTTTTCTTCGAGAGAATCAACTTTTTCTGTGCAACTGTGAGAACTCTTCAAACCCAAATAAGAGCACTACACATCTTACATCAGGAAAGTAAAAGTATTTATATAAATTAATTATACACACACATATAAATATATATATATACATCAAAACTATATTGCCATTACAATTATTAATATAATTGGTTTGAAAACATTACATTTTTAAATAGATTTAAAACATTTTCTCAATAAATGCATCAACTGTGTGAAAATCTTTGAAGTTTGGAGACGTTAACATAGATCTTCTTGAGCAGCAGAGGTTAGATGATTTTCTTTGTATCTATTCAGCATAAAGATGCAGACATATAATATTAAGTATAGAACTATGTCAGAGATTCATTGTTTCCCAAATCGCTTCTGCAGCTGAATTTAAGCCATGAGAGTGACCCTAGGAAGCCTTTTTTGCTTTTCTTCTTTTATTTATTTATTTTTATTTATTTTTTTGTTGGTATTGTTACTAAACTCAGGGGCATGTACCAACACTTGCGCCATAATTCCAGTCCTTCTTGCTTTAGTTATTTCTCAGGTTGAATCACACACTCTTTCTCCAGGCCAACCTCAGACTGCCATCCTCCATCCTATGCTTCCAGTATAGATGCATACCACCACACCCAGCTTGTTCTTTGAGACAGACTCTAGCTAACTTCTTTTCTCCAGGCTGGCCTCTTACTATGAGCCTCCTATCTATACCTCATAAGTATAGCATAAGCCTAAAAGTATCTCTTTTCTTTTAGTGGTAGAAAAAGACCTTATTTTACTTCCCTTTTTAGCTTCTACCATTGTTTTCTGAGGAATATATGAAATCTAAAGAATAATATGCATCAAGCAAAAAGAATGTGTCCTCAAACATAAAATTATTTACTGGTACTTTGCAGCATCTGCTTTCAGATTCCTTCTTCTACAGAGAAACTCCTACTTGAAGCAGATGTGTGATGCACAAGATTTGCAACTGAGTTCCTTACCTCATGTTTCTCTGCTCATCATCGCTTAGAGCTTATTTTCTTACAAAATAGTCCATCACCAATGACAGTAGTTTAAGAATTTGCTTTGTAAAATCTATTGTATTTCTAAAACACTGAAAGAGATGAAAACAAAAACAAAATAAATAAATAAGTAAATAAATACATAAATAAAAATAAAGAAATAAATAACAGAACAAGTTAAGAGAAAAAAAAGAAAAAAAATTAAATCTTTTATCCTTTTCCTTTAACTTTTGGCTCACCAGCTAATCATAGTACCTACTTTACTGAGAATAAATGGGTGTCCATCAATATCTCCTTTCTCATCCATCTAACCTTCCTGCCACCTGCTATATCATCATGCATCCTTCAGACCTCTGTCTTCATGTGCCCTCAGCTGTGGTTCTCTTTCACCAATGGCTAATTCCTCAACTGGGCATCAGAGAGCATCCTGTCTTACACACACTGAATAAACCTGATCCATTAATTGTCTCATTCTCTCTTTTTTCCTTGGACATATATGTGTGCTAGTCTCTCCCAACTAAAAAGAAAAGTCTCTAGATATTAAGTCATCTCTAGATTTCTCATACTTTTCTTCAAAATTACACTTTTTGATAAAGTAGTCTCGACTTTTGATTTCTCCCCATGTGACATAGCTTCAGTCTTCCTTGCATCAAGCTAAATTATGAATTTATACATTCACATTTCCTTGTTACTTAATACAGGTGGTTTTGGTATGGCCTCCTCTACAGCTTCAGTTATAATATGGTTACATTTTTTCCCCTGAAAGATTGCTAAATCCAATATTACTCCTTATAGAAGAAATTTCAGCAAAAGGTTATAAAAACATGTCCTTGAATCCAACTGATTATTTTAAAAGCCAGCAGGTGGATTTTTTTTTTGTAGGATAGTGATGCATTATATTACTTGACCTATACATTATAGGTATAAGAAGTATTTTCTATTGTATATTAATTCCTTAGGCTAACTAAAAAGAACTAATCTCTGAATGATTAATCATAACTCTGAGTAATAAATTTAAATTTAAAATGGTGTGTTAGACTCCCAGAAAGAATTTGTGTTGAAATATGTCTGCCATAATCAGTTTACTTTTTCTAATTGTGTTATCCTACTCTATGCACAAAGAATCAATTATCCCTCTTAGAAGTTTTCCTAAGTAGCTTGTTTGCCTCTTTCAGGGAAATTTCTGAGCAGTCTTTTCAGGGAAACATGCTTCACTGGAGATTGACAATTTATACATTTGAAAATCTCTGCTAGCCATCTTGAATACACAGAATATTTAGTGTGTAGCAGATAGAGATGTCCATATATGAAGCAGTAGTACAGGGGAACACAGGCTACATTGAGAGTATAAATATCAATCAACATTGGAGTGAACTCATTTTTGTTCCTCCACAGTAGAGGACTCCTTCAGTGGAGTTAAAGAATCCCTGAAAAACAAGTTGTGGTGTCTCTCAAAAGAACAAGGATAGTCCTGACAGTTGGTTTTCACTGACTGGATTGTAACAACCTGAGCAAAAGCATTTTGTTGACATGATGTCATGGTCCTGTTTTTATCAGACTGAGTTTTTTACATATAAAGTAAGCATACGTACCAGAAGAGACATCAAAAGTAATAGGATCAAGTTAAATATCATATTAAGAACCTTTACTTAGGCAGCAAAGGGAGACCAATACAAAAAACAACAATAGGCAAGATTTGTGATCAAGGGGAAAACATGCTGAAAATTAATTGTGTACATCATTTGTCACAGAAACTGCCTACTTCTGTAGTCAGCAGAATGCTGTCTTTCGGGGCAAAAGTTGAACTTGTACAATCAGCAGCTTCAAGACAATTCCTGGAAATCATCATTGGAAAGTCTCCTAATGGGAGTGATGCAGAGGCAGGAGAATGGTATTTTTTTTGTTGGGGAAACATAAACCCAAACATTAACACCTTGGCTTTGTCAGTTGTTGACAGTACTTATAAAGTTTTTCTGTAGAGGCTCAAGAACAGTTTCCTTCTAATGGCTTTTTCAGAAGCTCAACTATCCAGGTTTTAGATTATATAGAGATTGCTCAGGCAGAAATGTTGGAAATACAGCTTGTACCTATTGGTGAGCTAGAGGTATCATTTAAGTCTCCTGAACAATAAATATGAGCTAATGAGGTGGGATCCAAGATGGCAGCTAGGGCAGGGAGACAGAAATCCTAAGCTCTGTGACGTCAGAAACCTCCTCGAGACACCAGAGCTACATTAGGGTCATTCTGATTGCTCCTAGCCAAAATAATAACTACCATCACATTAGGTGCAGGTAAAATTCAAAGACTGACCTTAAATCAGTCTTGAATTGCATATAACAGCATGAAAATGCTGCACAGCACAGCCACCAAGGTGTGTCCAGCCCTGGAAAAAAGCCCCCCAGCAGTTACTCCATTTTTTTTTCTAGTTCCTCTTCTTTCTTCCAATAAGCAGAAGACAGAGCATAAATCAAAATCAAACTGTGATATCCTGAACCCATAGCCCGTGGAAAGCCTCCCTAGACCATGCTACACTGCAAAAAGGGACCCATTTCTCCCTACCAGCTGGCTCCAAAGTTGCTTGCATGAAACTGCAGAACAAACAGGTGAGCATCATGCACCACATGTGACTTCTCTACCCACCCCCTGGGAAAACAATCCAACACAACCCCTGGTCAGACTGAACCTCCCCCAAGCAAAACTGAAAAACATAAACAGCAAACTGTAACCTAACACCAACAGAGAGTTAGGGGTAAAATGCTGAACCTGCCCTAGAGAATGGAGGTGGGGCAAGAAGCCAAACTCTCAGTGAACTAATGCTGGTAAAGCAGCAAAAGCTGAGAGCAGGAGCAGGGAAACAATCCAACCTCCCAGAAGAGCCACCAGCACCCAGCAGAGATCAGGAGAGGTACAAAGGCTGAGAGCAGGAGTGGGGTGACAAGCCAACCATCCAAAGCAGGGCAAGTGGTGAATCCCAGAGCTGAGGGCAGAGGGCAGCATTCAAAACTGAATTGCCCCACCTTGCTGTTGGAGGAGCTGACCAAATAGAGATGCAGCTGAAGGGCAGCACAGCTGATGCATGGCAAAAACACCAGCTCTGACCACCCTGCATGAGCTAGCAGTCTTATGTCACAATTCCAACTAATCTTGTAGACATAAGGAACCAAATACTACTCACTAGTCAGTTACCTGGTGAGACCACATCAGAGCTTCCACTTGTATGCCACAGTCAGGATTGGACACCTAAAGAATAACTCCAGAACTTTTACCAAAAGACCAAACCTTCTGTGGTTCTTAAACCTGGTGTTTTTATTGTATATCTTTTTTTTTAATTTTAATTTTTATTATTCTTGTATTATTAACTTTACCATTACTATTCTCTTATTCCTATTCTTACCCTCTTCAATTTCCCTCTTTTTCCTCTGCTACAATTGATTGTTCTCCCTCCCTATTACTGTTTCTGCCCCTTCTCCTCCACTCTTTTCCATCTTCACCTCCCTGTCCTACCCTTCACCAACCTGTCACCACACTACCTCTCCCTCCTACACACTCATCACCCACTGACTAGACTACTGCACCAACTGTAAACAACCCCAACACCCTCCAATTCCTGACATAAGCACCCACCACTACAACAACAGAAATACACACAAACACACACAAGGGCCACAAAAGCCAACAGCCCCTATACATGTTCCCCTGCCCAACCCACATCTTCCCCAACCCCTTTTTAGTGCCACCTCAACCAATTCACCTAAATCTATAACTTGCCTAATAACCATTATCTGCCTCCAACTCCCAATATTTATAGATTTTACCATCAAGGGGTTTTCTATATAATATGTAAACAATGGATCTGGCATTGAATCTGTGAATTTGTTATTGCTAAATTACACCTCCAAGCCAGGGACAGAAAGAGCACATCAACCTAGCTAACAAACAAGTCAGTCATAACACAAAAATTAAATCAGGGGAAAACTCAGGGAATCAAAACCACCTACTAGCCTATCAAAAACACAGTTGCAAGCACCAAGTGGAGCAATGGGAGGAAGAAGGAGGGATGGAAACCATTCTCTTTAAAAAAAAAATTCAATACAGGATCCAGTGGGAAATGAAGAAAATGGATACCAAGTTCCTGGCCCCAACAAAACAACGATAAATGTCACTAAGGAGCCCAGTGACACCACATTAAAACCCTCAAAGAAATTTTAGAAGATATCACTGGGAAATTCATGGAGAAGATACTAGACATGGTTAACTAGAATGTATAAGATTTACTCAAGAAATTTCAAGACACCAAAAATAAAGAACATGAGAAGAGACAGAAACAAATAAACTCATAGGGGACTTCAACAAACACCAACTTGAAACAAAGGACACTATAAAAGGAGAGATATATGAGTTAAAGATGACAACACAAAATATAAAAGAGGAGTTAAACAAAGATATGGACAATCTCATAAAAAAAGAATCAAACAGAAATCCTGGAAATAAAAAGTCCCTTTAGTCAAACAAAAAACACAGTGGAAGGCCACTCCAGCAGAGTAGATCAAGTGGAAGACAGAATCTCAGACCTTGATTATAAAATAGAAATTAAAGAAAAAACAGATGCAATCTTAGTCAAACAACTCAAGAAATGTGGAAGCAACATGCAATAGCTCACTAACTCCATCAAAAGACCAAACCTGAGAATCATAGGCATTGAAGAAGGAGAAGAGGTGCAAGCCAAAGGGATGCATAATGCATTCAATAAAATAACTGAAAATTTCCCAAATCTCAAGAAAGTCTTGCTCATTCAGGTATAGGAAGCCTCCAGGACACCAAACAGACTTGACCAAAACAAAACCTCCCATGGCATATTATCATTAAAACAACAAGCATAGAGAACAGAAAAAAGAATATTGAAGGCTGTAAGACAGAAAAAACAAATAACATATAAAGGTAAACCCATCAGAGTAACAGATTTCTCAATGGAAACCTTAAGAGCCTGAAGGGCATGGAGTGAGGTATTTTGGGCACCAAATGAAACTAACTTTAGCCCTAGGATACTTTACTCAGCAAAACTATCATTCAAAATTGATGGAGCAATAAAAATTTTCCACGATAAACCAAAACTAAAATAATGCATGACAAATAAGCCACCACTACAAAAGATTCTACAAGGAATTCTGCATACAGAAGATAAAAGCAAACAACCATGAGTGGACAGGAAGTATCAAACCACAGGAGAAGAAAAACAAATAATCAGATAGTAGCATTGATTCTACTAGACACAATCAAATCCTTAAACAGCAAAAACAACTAAATGGCAGGAATCACCACATACATGTCAATATTAACACTGAATATCAATGGACTAAATACTCCATTGAAAGACACCATTTGGCAAACTGGAATGAAAAAGAAGATCCAACAATCTGTTGTTTACAAGAGACCCATATTCTTGACAGAAATAAACACTGGCTTAGCATGAAGGGCTGGAAGAAGATTTACCAAGCCAATGGCCCTGAAACCAGGCAGGAGTAGCAATACTTATATCAGACAAAGTAGACTTCAAACTTCATTGGTCAAATGAGATGAAGGACACTTCATACTAATAAAATGGGCAATACATCAAAAGGAAATAACAATTATCAACCTATGTGCTCCCAATGTCAGTGTACCCAATTTCATCAAACATGCACTAAAGGACTTAAAATCAGATATAGACTTCAACATGGTGATAGTGGGAGACTTTAATACCCCTCTATCACCAATAGATAGGTCATCCAAACAAAAAATGAACAAAGACATCCTAAAACCAAATGATACCACAGATCAAATGGACCAAACTGATGTCTACAGAATATTTCATCTGACAGCAGCACAGTATACATTCTTCTCAGCAGCCCATGGAACTTTCTCCAAAATAGATCATATCTTAGGGCACAAAGCAAGCCTCAGCAAATATAAGAAAATAGAAATAACCTCCTGCATTCTATCTGATCACAATTCATTAAAACTAGAACTCAACAAGAAAAACAACAGCAGAAAGTATACAAATGATTGAATGTTTTCTCTTCAACAAAATCAGAGAGTAAGAGGGAGGAATGCATTCTACCTGGAAGCTTGGAGTGTGGGGGTATGAAGGGGGAGAGGGGGAGGTAGCCCAAACAATATATACACATATAAGTAAATTTTAAAATGATAAAAAAAAGAAAGAAAAAAATATGAGCTTATATAGAGTATAATATAGGATTAGAAGTAATTCTCAAATATGATAGATTGACTTATTATTAATTCAAAAAGAAATAATTTATGAATATTAGAAAGGATTGATCTTATTTTCCTCAAACCTCTTTGCAGTACTTTGGACATTGGTAGCTTGAAGTAACTGAGAATTTTGCTAATTATAGTCTTAGACTTCTCTTAGTTCTTTAGGTTTTCTCAAGTTTGTGATAACCTGGATTGTGAGGCTTTTGAGTAACAATTATTTATACAATACTTAAATAATAGTAATGATGAAATTACTGCTGTGTTACTAGCAAGATAATTTAGAATTGCCCAAATCAGTTGTGGAGAGTGGAATATGAGAAATGTATGAGAACTCAACATAAGCACAGTTATGTCTGTAGGCTGGGTTTGGCACAGCCCCCAGCTGCAGAAGGGAGTGAGCACAGCTATGTCCAATACTCTGCAGGCTAGGACTGGCACAGCCCCCAACTGCAGAGGGAGGCAAGGGCAAAATGAAGCATGGCTGCTTTTCCTAAGATGTTTACATCCAGAGAATAAACACTGCAGGTTCCTCCTGTTCCTGAAAACTACAATGTCATGCCCCCTGAGAACTGTTGCTCTACTTCCTGGTTTGCCACTGTATATAGTAAACTCACTGGAGGTGAAGGCTGTTGTGTGTCTCTGCCAGAGCACATAGCCAACCTGATCCCAGCTTTTTTGCACATTTGTCTTTTGTCTTTTCTTAATCTCCCATCATTCCCAGTTAGGTTCCTAGGACAAGCTCACACAGGCCATGAGAGTCAGGAGTATAAAATCACATTTTTGTTACACCTGCTATAACCATAACAACTACCTGTTATAGCCATAGCTCCCCAACAAGATAAAGCTGCAAACTACCCAAAGAATATAACAATAATTAGAACTTATGCATAGCTAATTTATAGGTATTCAAAGCTATTCTGAGGCTCAAGTTCCTAACCATATCCTAATTTTAAGGGCTTGCAAGAACTATATTATTGGCAGGTAGGACCTAAGTTGGAAATATCCTAAACAGTACCACTAAAAACTTCACTGAGGAAGGTGGTGGATTGCAGACACCCACCGCATTCCTGTGTCTTCAACAAACCAGAAATAAAACCTATGCAATGTGGTTACAAAGAAAGACAGGCAATTTAGAAAGACAGTGGAGGGCACCAGTAAAAGAATAGACAGTTACTGGTTAAAGGAAATAAAAATATTTAAAATTTTAGATCTATAAATGAAACAAAGAAGAAACTGTTTGGGTGGAACCTAGAGCAGCCCCGCAGAAATGGGACCTGATCTGCTCCATCCATAGGAACACCTCCCAGTATATTTGTGGCAAGAGCTGTCTGTGTACTAGTCTGCAAATTATACATCAGCCTGGAGGGCAAAGGAAAGACCAAAAAACTTACTCTGGTCAGTTGGTCAGGCAGGAGTCAACCAGTGCCTGAGTCCCTTGCCCACAGCAAAAGTTAGGCATAGAAGTGAGCAAGCTCAGTAAATTCTACCTTATCTGGGTACTCCCTTACATATGTTGGCCAATGTATTTGTGTGATAAGACCTATCGAGGTGTCACTCTGCAAATGAAACATCAACTAAGAGGGCTGGGTGGAAAACAGCAAAGCTCAATGTAGATGATCTGGAACTGTCCCTGTGTCACCTACGTATGGCAAGAAGGGAGTTATGAGAGTAGATGTATTTGGAAGAATGTTCCCTGACCCAATAGCTGTGCTTGGAAGACACTCCAATCCCCTGACCAACTGCTAACACACATGTCTGTATCTTCCACACCCCAACTTGAACCTATATAGTGGTCAGAGCTGCCTATCCTCAGAGCAGCTCATCCCCTTGGAATTACTGCTATCCAATAAGGCCTACTCTTCCCCAACCAGCCACTGCCCTTGACCCTGAGCCTTAACAAGGCACCAAACACTGCACCCAGGCTTCACTTAGAGTGGAATGATGGGAAATTCCAGATTTAGAGGGAATCTGTGAGTAAGCACAATAAGAGAGCCACAGACAAAACACTGTGACAGAGATTGGAGAACACCTACTGCACAGACAGAGCTGGTATGCCCTGTCCTCCTAACAAGAAATACTGACATTTTTCCCTAGTGTTTCTATTTTTATTTATTTTGCCACCTTTCTTGTTATTTAAATTTTTCTATCCTTTTCATTCCCTGACTATAGGGTATTTCTGCATGACAGCAAAGCTATATACTCCCATGCCATTATTTCATGTACCTTTATCTCACATAATTTATCCCCTACTCAGAATCTACCTTTTTCATTCCCCTATCTCCCCTTATTATTACTTAATTTTTAAGTCTGATGTATAATTAAAAATAAACCCTTGTGTACCCTATAAGAACTATAGTAAGCCTTATGTATAAATTTTGGGGGGTTATAGATGGTGTTTCCTGTTGGTTTATTTCTTTATTTATTTCTTTTGGCAATATTAGGGTTTGAACTCAGGACCTCATGCTTGCTAAGCAGTCACTCCACTACTTAAGCCACTTCACTAGCCCTTTTTTGGGTTGAGTATTTTTTGAGATAGGGTCTCATGAACTATTTTCCCAGACTGGCTTCAAACCATGGACCTCCTGATAACTGCCTCCTGAGTAGCTAGGATTACAGGTGTGAACTACTGATGCCTGGCTTCCAATTGATTTTTACTTCATTTTAATAACTGACTTGGTTTTTTATTACTGATCTATACCTCTGGTCCAATGATGAGAAAGTGCAATGCATCCCGGCTATTATACTGTCCAGTCAGAACATTGAGAATAATACAACTGAAAGACTACAAGTTATTAATACCTCCAACCTACAAACTGACCTCAAATGCACAAATCCCAAAGCAATAATAAGAGATACGAAAAAACAAGTTGGCATGACTCCTCCAAATGTCAAAAATTCAACAATGAAGGACTTAAATGACAGTGAAGTGGATGCAATTTCAAGTAATGAGCTCAAAGGATAAGCAATAAAATTAAAGAAGGCATGTATAAAGACCTGAATAAAATCAAAGAGAATACAAGTAAACAGCTGAATGAATTCAAACAGAATACAAGCAAGTGGCTGACTCTAACTAGGAAGACAATGCAGGATATGAAAGAGGAATTCAATAAAGACATAGGAATTCTGAAAAAATCAAATTGAAATCTCAGAAATGAAAAACTCAACAACTCAAATTAAAAAAAAACTTCATTTGAAAGTCTCATTAGTAGACTGGACTGAGTTCAAGATAGAATACTAGGACTTGAGGATAAGGTAGAAGAATTTGAATATTCATATAGAGATTTTAAAAAATAAGAAGAAAGCATAAACAGAACATGCAAGGCCTCCAAGACCACCCCAAAAAAAGACCAAGTCCAACAATCATGAGCATAGGAGAAAAGATGTAAGCTAACAGTACAGAGAACATATTCAATAAAATAATAGCAGAAAGTTTCCAAAATTTTGAGAAAAGATTGTTATTTTAATACAGGAGGCAGTTAGGACACTAACAGGACCAGAAAAGAATCTTTCCAAGTCATATAATAGTTAAAACATTAAATATGCAGATCAAGGAAATAAAATTAAAAGCTATAAGAGAGAAGCACCAAGTCACATATAAAGGAAAACTCATAAGAATAACAGCAGAGTCTCAAAAGAAAATCTAAAAGCCAGGAAAGCATGGAATAACATATTTTAAGCCCTGAAAAAAAAAACTGCCAACCTTAATTACTGCATCCAGCAAAGCTATTTTTCATAATTAGAGGAAAATAAAAAGCCTTCCACAGTAAACAAAAACTAAGGGGATTCATGACCCCTAAGTCAGCACTGAAAAAGATACTTAAAGGAATCTTACACACAGAAAAAGAAGATAAATGTAACCAACAAAAGAGGGGAAACTATAAACCTTACTAGTTAAGTATATTAGCAAATAAGGATTACAAAAGAATCAAAAATTACAAAAACAACAAAATCACATTAATAACTACATAGCTTCAAATAATAACTCTGAATGTTAATGGTTCTCCAATCAAAAGCCACAGAGTGCCAGGTTGAATTAAAAAAAAACAAGATCCAGTCATTTGCTGCCTGTCAGAAGTGCACCTCACTGGTAAAGACAAACACAGGCTTAAAGTAAAAGTACGGAAAAAGATTTTCCAAAAAAATGGAGTATGAAAGCATGAAGTAACTATACTTAGATCTGGCAAAGCAGATTTCAAACTAAAATTAGCCACAAGAGGCAAAGATAAAGAAAGCAACCCATCAAGAGGATATAACAATTGTAAACATGTGTTCAAACATCGGTACATCCAATCTAATAAAACAAACACTACTGTACATAAAAGCACAGAGAAACCTCAATGCAATAATAGTGTGTGACTTCAATACCCTACTCTCATAAACAAAGGTCATCAGATAAAATAATCAACAAAAAATTCAAAATTAAACAACACTGTGTATTAAATGGACTTATCAGACATAGACATAATACTCTAGCTAACAACTCCAGACTGCAAATTCCTCTCAGCAATCCATGGAACTATCTCTAAAGTAGATAATATTTTAAGACATAGAGCAAGTCTTAACAAATACAGGAAAATCGAAATAACCTCTTATACTTTGATAACCATAATGGAATCAAACTACAAATCACTAGGAAAAGAAATTACAGAAAATATTCAAAAGCATGAAGATTGAACAATACAATTGAATGATCACTAGTGGGTCTTTGAAGAAAAAAGAAAAAAGGGGGTGGGGATAAAAAAATTTCTAGTATCAAATGAAAATGAAAACATAACTTACCAGAATCTTTGGGGCACAGCAAAGGCAATAGTAAGAGGAAAATTTATAGCTATGACAATCTACATTAAAAAGCCAGAGACTCAAATAAATAACCTAGTTATGCACCTCAGACTCTTAGAAAAACAAGAACAAAACAAACCCCAAATTAATAGGCAGAAAGACATACTAAGCATCGAGACAGACTAATGACATGGAGACTTAAA